>NC_090876.1:4063266-4073266 GCF_036669935.1 Montipora foliosa
AAGTGAAGCTATGATCCTCGCAGTTATGTACGCAATTTTTGCAATTGCGTAGGACTTCAACGGGGTTTGAACCCGTGACCTCGCGATACCGGTGCGGCACGAAAAATTTGACTGTTTTCAAATTCGATCCAACATCATCCAACCTGTTGCAACATATCGCAACTGGGTGGCCAAACGTATGCAATATGTTGTGCCCAACAATGTTGCAAGATGTTGCGTTGAAATGCTGCGAGCGTTTGGCCAGGCCTTTAGGGTTTGCTACAGCAGTTTTCAAATGACTGTCAAAAGTAATTACGCGATTTCAATTGCTATGCATAGTGATTGGTTTAAAAATCTCGCGTGAATTAATCAACCAATGAGAAGGAAATTCAAAGCCAATCGCGACTTGCACGCGCGACTTTCCCCGCGCTTTGAGCAAGTTGCATGGAATTGTTACGAATTTGGATTTCTTCATAGCGCTGTTTGCACCAGCAGTGATTTGTCGAAGTAATTACGTTGCTATCTGTTTTACGACACTCAACTGAAAATCGCTCTCTTGAAAGCAAATCTTTGTCAACTTTTTTTTTAAAGTGCCTCTTTGACCAAAAAATCATTTCCTATTTTTCTTTGGATTTCAAAACTATATTAAATTAACACTAAGCGACCAAAGTTTTAAGACACTTGTCTGCCTAACTTCTAGATCTCGAGAGAGAGGAATCGAGGAGAAAATGAAGTCAAAGGCTCACTTGTTTGAGAACGCAATTCGTGGGTACGCCGCTGAATTAATATGCAACACGAGTGTTTTGCATATATAATAAGATGCATTCACACGCTGAAATTTTAAGCTAGTGAGCCTTGGACGTCACTTTTCAAAATCAGTCAGTTTTGAACGTGAGTAATGGCGGACCGTGAAATCCAATACCTACACTCAAAGTAGACGGCCTGTGGATAAAAATCAAAGCTCACGATTTTGCCAGTCAGGTGTTAAGCAAACGTATATACTTTCAAAATCTGCAGGAAAAAAGGAAGTGATTTTTTTTTATCACTGGGGTACTTTAAGTGATTCAATCAGTATTACCTTTTTAGTTAAAGGCCCCAACGCACAACTCTGTTCGTAAAATTCTGTTCACAAACTATTCGCAAATCATTAGACGGTCGAGGAGTTCCTGGCGTGATGGTCTGTGGTCTGGTCTATTCTTTCCAGAAAAAGTGGCCAGTTGGCGACAGGAAGGTGTTGTAACCATATTGAATTGGCTTAAGGATGGTGCCTACTAACTCAAAGATATTTTTGCGTTGGTTTATGATTATGCAGGAAATGTATATCTGAACAAGTGTTGTTGAAATCTACAAAGAAAATTGGGGGTAACCACGCATTTTTCAAAGATAATTCATGAATAATATTTGTAAACAGCTTTAAAATACAAAGCAATGTATGGCGTTTTTTTCTCAAATTGAAGCTTAATTATCTCTCAAAAATGCATGGTTACCCCCAATTTTCTTTTTGGATACCAATAATACTTACTAAGATCTACTTTCTCCTACTTTGTAAACCGCACGAAAATACCACTGTATCAGTGAGCATTGCTGATAGGAAACCCGAGTATCTCGAGATGCGCAGAACGTATGTGCAACAACAATAGTAGGCACCGTCCATAAGGTGATTCCCTAGTTTTGCATTGCGCAACCCTACTGCGCATAATTTTGTGCGTCATTTGCGCGCGCATGTTGATAAAATGGCGGATTTTCATTGATGCCAAGCTTAATCCGTCAAGGAATCGCTATTTTCTCCTGAACGAGTTCGGTGACCCTATTTTTTATTTCATATTTCTGCTGAGAACGGTGTCTTCATGGAGTAGTAAGAAAATCAGCAAAAATCTATGGCCAGTTTTTTGGCAATTTCATAAAATTTTATAGAAGGAGTTATTACGAGTCGAACAGTACACACTCGAGTTAAACCAATTTTAGAGTGTTATGTACTCACAAAGGCATTCAAACACATTTTTCAGGTACGAACGCGAATTAATCACAGAATGACACCAGGCTCTGCGTTATAACGGTGATTACATTTAAAAAATCGAGCTAAATTTGTCCAACATTGGGGATGTGCGGCAATTATCAAAGTGACTTAAATAGCCGTATTCGTCAGCGTCGTAACATAGAAACGAGCACGGTGACCCCCCTCTTTTATCACATTTTTATCATCTCCTTGACATGTTACAACGGTGTGCGAAGTTTTATCGGAAATATATGACAAGTTCTCTTTCTAGGGAATCACCGTAATTCAACTTAGAACTAAACTGCATTACAACAAAATGGCTGCCACACATTAACTATTGACCAACATATGCGCGTGCTCAAATGCCACAGGTCTCAAACAATCTATGGCAAAGTTCATGTCAGGGTTTATGATTCTTGAGGCCCTCAGTGTAAGAAAGAACAGTCGCCAGTAAAGAAAAGTTCGCCGTGTAGTGGAAATACAGATACTTATGCAAATTGAGCAAAGACGTATAGGATACCTGTTACTTGCACTTAAAGCCGATGACACACGGTTCAACATCTTGCAACATTTGTTGAGAATAATGTTGCACAGACGTGTTGAACGGAATAGAGCTGGTGTCTATTCTCGTTCAACAATTTTCAACGTGTTGAATGGCATAAATCAATGACACACTGTACAACATTTGTTGAACAACAGCTGCAACATTTGCTGATCAACAAACGTTGAACCTTGTATCTCCGGCTTAATAATCTTGTAAATTGTATCATGATTCAATACCACAGGAATTGAATGAATTTTGGGGGTTGAATCTGTTGTTGGAAGCAATGGTAAAGAAACTATCCTACACGGCAAGTCTGGAACTTATTCCTCTTATGGAAGTCCCTGGTGTGAAGCAGGTGGGTGGAAATGTGTCTTTACTCTCGACCATTAACGATGTAGCGTAAAGGTTCGGTTTTTTTTTTGTTCACATGACAGGTTCGTTTTTTTTTTTTGTTCACATGACTTTTGTTGAGTGTCTTGTCAGGCTGATTACGATACTTTGTTGTTCTATCACGAACAAGTCCCATACCCACCTGCTGAATCTTCACAGCTGTCATGGCATAAAGATCATGCGTAAAGGAAATTGTGTGCGCTTAGAAACTCAAGATCTGCAATTGGGAATGCGTTGGTCATCCCCTGCTCTTTTCTCTCCATTTTTTTTAGATAGTTGCCAGACATCACAAAACTAAGGCTCTGTGAATTTTATTTAAAATCTCTCTTTAGGCCCGTGCTCGTCAGCTATTTAAAGCAGGCTACAAAAGTCTTAGCAGCCTGGCCTGGGCTGATGTAAATGCGCTAGTGTCTGGAATTGAACACTTGTCAAGACGACAGGCCAATCAGATAGTGTCAGCGGCCAAGGTAACAAAAACACTTTGCAATTCGTGGTCATTTATCGTTTATCGGTATCATATTCCGAACTCTTGTGGTCATTCTTTCATTGCTTCTTGTCATCAGCGGTTTTCAAATGAGTGTCGAAAAACCAAAACCAAAGTAATTACTTTAACCAATCAAAAAGGACGGAGACAATCCAGTAAACCAATCAAAACTCAAAGTAATTACACGTCGCCGATACAAAGCGCGGGAAAATGTGCTCATGCGACGATTGGTTTTGGTTTCAATTCTGATTGGTTGAAAAAATGGTGCGAGAACTTTGAACCAATCACTGAGTGAATTAATGCAAAACCAAAGTAATTCGCTAATTACTTTCGACACTCAATTGAAAACCGCTCTATCGCTTTTAGAGACCATTTGTTTCTAAGTACGAGTTTCCGTTCTGAGCAAGCGCACTTGGTCAAAAGGCCAGAACGTTCTTGTGTTCTCGTTTCGTTCCCAAAAGCCCCCATTGTGTCGGAAGGCAGTGCGAATAACGACCTCTGGCTTGTTCCGAAAGAGGCGGAGTTACAGGGTGTCGGCGAGCACTAAATGTCTCCAAATTGTGGCACTGCGCAGAAGAGCCACAAGACAACTCCATGATTCGTAGACTTCGGGTTTGGAACCAAACTGAGGTCGTTATTCTTGGACGCCTGCTTGTTCGTTTTCATTGGTATATTTCTTTGCCTTTCTCTTCCTAACAAAGACGTGAAATTACCAAATTTTTGAGGTTATGTGGACGAACTTTTTCAATTTTTCTTGCCAAACCTCCACGGCGTTCAGACCAGTTTAATTTCGGGGTAGTTGCTACAACATTGGTATGAACGTAAAATGGCGACCATCAGATTGGAGTACGGCGACGACTGCGAGTGCGAGTTCGCAGTTGTGAGCATGCGCATTTCGAAAAATTTCGTTCTTTAAAACAGAACACTCGCACTCGTATTTGTTCTCGTACTCCAATATGAAGGCTGCAATGCAACTATTCGTTTTTAAAGGTGAAATTGGCCTGTGAGAAGGATGATATACCAGTTTCTTCATTTGCAACGGGTGAAGGGACAACTGAAACATCAGAGGTCTTTCGCAGGAAATTCCACCCTAAGTAAACGACCAGGGCACGGTTTTACGAAAGCCGATTAACTTAATCCAGGATTACTTTTGATGAAAGTTTCTCTTGCTTATTTTTGTTTTTCAAGACTGACTTCCTCTATTGTATAGTTTTGCCGAATATCAGCGTTGAACAGCATTTGGGCGTACAGAAGTAAACTCCTTGGTTAATTTGGGATTAGCGTTAATTTTGAACAACCGGGCCCAGGATTTCTCGTAGCTCAATCCGTACAGCATCTGACATGCGGTGTTGTTACGGAGGTTCGAATCCTTCCTAGGACTCTGAGTTTTCAGTTGTCCGTTGCCACCAAGCTCATTCTTGGTAAAGCTATCTATACACGGCCTCCAGTCTTAGAAGGAAAATGTGGTTGGGAATGTTTCATTTGCGCAACCCAGAAGTGAAAGCGATACTCAATTGCGAGTCCGGTTAGAAATAAAGAGCCATTATAAACTGAGCAGATTGATTTGATTCACTACCAAATTTTCCCACTGATTTGAATGTCTTGGTAGTAGTGTAGACCAGTGACAGTCTTTCGTTTTCTTTAAGATGTTGTTACAAGAGAAAGCGGACGCGTTGAGAGAAGAGGCGGAAGAAATGACATGTTTACCGCAAGAATTAAACAGAGTGAATTCAGAATTAATGTCTGAAGATTAAATTATTTGCTTAATTTGGAGTCTGCCATGTCTCTCTGTAAATTTGTAATGAACATAATTATTTTAAGTCCAGAATGGAAATAGTGTTCACGATGTATTCGTTGAAACAAATGACTTAATTCTAAGTATGCTTTGGTTGAGTGTTCAGTTATACTTCGTGAGCGCGATCAATTTTAATTGGCAATTCGTTCGTTTACGAGGAATCATCGTTCCTTTTTGGAAGAACAGCTGTGCTTTTTTTTTTGCGATACTAAATCAAACAAACAAACAAAAAACGACTTTCAGACTTCCAGTGTGCATTCCACGATCTTTAAAATTTGATGGATGCGTTAAATATTTGAGGAAGCCTAACAAAGAAATAAAAAGAAAGTAATGCCTTAATGAAACTCTTTCTGAAGGTTACTTGCGGTCAGTAATAAGCGTGGTATGAACGCACTACTCTGTGCAAAAATATATGATTTGAAATGCAGAAATCATTAGACGAATTCATAGTTATAGTTAAGGGGAAGGTGATATCAAAGCCACGAGCAGATGAAAGTGTCGATTTTTTGGGGGGAAAATTTTTGTACACAGCAGCCTTTTTTGACGTATGGTAATGAAGTTATGCTAAATGTCACTTGCAAAGAAATGAAGAAAATAAACGTCAAATACGTTATCCACTTGACATTTTTGGCGTTTTGAACTTTAATAAAAGAAAGAACGTCCCATGTATGCTGAAACGAGGGTTATCGCGCGGTTTTGCTCATTTATTTTCGGCAGCGCCATTAAAGGCTTGCAATTAACTGAACAGTGCCAATTAGGTGAATTGCGCAATGAATTCCCAGTACCCTGTGATTGTTTAGTAACTTTAAACTATTCAAACAACTAATTAGCTTTAATTAAAAAAGGACACGTCTATGAAAAAGCAATAAAACATCTGTCAATATACATTATCATTAGTGCTAATAATTTGTTTTCTAAGCTTGCGCAACTAATTAATGATTGCGGATCTCTAATACTGGGAATCTTTGGACAATTAATTCTCTCAGTACACTCCATTGTTCAAAAAATGTCGAGATATCCACAGCGACCGTTGGCGGAAAAACGGAAGAGGGTACAAATACAGAACTGTATAGAGGACAAGTTCCTAAGGCAGAAACTAGATTCTATTTCGCGAGAAAAGCTTCATATTGACAGAGAACTAAGACGTATTTCTTTAGCAAAGGAAAGCTTGCTAGAGAGTCTGGATCGCTTTAATTCGATACCTGCATCAACACATAAGCGTCTCAGTTTGCCTTGTTTGCTTGATGGTCGTAAAAAGGATTATGACACAGCGCCTGTTAACGATCGGAGACCGAGTATACCCTATCTGAAAACTGTGAATGCAACGCCAAAAGGAAGAGGACAAGTGAGGCAACAGAGTTGTGACGAATCAGCAGTGCAGAGCATTGAAGTGAAGTATGGCCCACAGAGACACTTACATCCTAATATAAATCGTCTTCAGCGATCACAGGTATTCAGTGAATTTCGAGTGGCGAGTCCTATCACAGCGTCGTTAATTTTGTCCGGGAAGGTTGACAAGGGCAAGGCTACAAATGAAAGAACAGCATTTTCGTGGCAAGCCAATATGGATAAAGAGAAGACTGGGCAATCGGTTCGTCTACCTGAGGTGAGCGATATCCCCACAAGACGCGAGGTGAACCCTCAGAGGAAAGCTGCCGCTGGTCAATACTATTCACGGGATAGTATGCTTGCAACAAACTTGAAAAGCAAGTTTCGTCAAATAGGTTCGATTGTTATGGCGACAGCTATTTTACGGAATGCAGATGAAAAGAAAAAATCGAAAAACACTTAATAGCTCAAAGACTGAAAATATCAGTGCGGCAAAGGCCGAAAGGTTGAGAGTAGCGGCATAAATAATAGGCGTAACTTATGATGCAGAATCAAAGAGTCGTGTTCAGTTCTATACAATGTTTAGTGATGACAGATTGCAACATTTACACGAGGAGAAGTTTCCTCCTTTCCCAAGATGAGACGTGCCGTTGGGTCAAGATTTTTTCATATACTCCGGGTTAAGTTTGACAGCGAATGCATGGGTTCAGTTCATTTGACCCAAGTGGGAACGATAACTTTTTTCTTCATATGGAAACGGGCGAAGTGTAGCTGGGGAGAGGGGCAATGAGCGAACAGGCAAGTGAGAAGTGTCCGAACCATTCGCTTTCATTCATAATAGTTCTGAGGGAAGTGAGAATACAACGGTTCACACGATTCCCGCGATATAAACTTTTATTTACACTGTACAACTGCAAAGTGTGTATTTACAGATGTGCAACTAAGTGCACGCCCTCGTCATCGTTCAATGAAGTCGTGCTTCCGTCACTGCAAAAGGGAGAAAAAAACAATAAAGGTCTTCTAAGTGAATTACATTAACCTTTGTACAGACAATCATATGATTTCGTGTTCAATTCGGAAGAAATAAGTTCGAGCATAATTTTTTTCAAAATCGAAAACAATTGCATGAGTACATTCGGCACGTGCTATTTCGATTCTTTCAGAAAATTTCCAAGTGTTCATTTATTCCAAATTTAACGAGAAAAATATTTTGATTACTTATTAATAATATACACGAAAAACTTATCGTAATATGCAGAAGCAACGCAAGCGTATAACGAATCACGAACCCAAATCTTGCGCCATTCTGGGCTCACCTGTGAGTTACTTTGATCATTGACCAACCAAAGGGTTAGGCTTGTCGCCTCTTTTTGCAATGAATTACATGAATGACATCTCTCAAGCCTCTTTTATGCACTGTTTTACCTGACAACTGTACTACTCTTAGCCAATCAAAATGGAGAAAAGGGGTTAGGGTTAAGGCCGCCGCACCCTGGCCGATTTTTTTGTCGTAGAACTGCAGATTTTTTAATGGCGTCAAATCGGGTTAAATTTGTCGGGCCATCAGCTTGCCGCACACTGGCCGTTTTTGTTGTCGCGACTAACCGCGTGGATGCTTGGGCCGACTCATCCAAAAGCAAGATAGCGCCATGTTGGAAAAAGAGCTTCCTAATTGGTTGCGGCGCGCGCGAATCCCGACAAATTGTCTTGGTCCACAGCGCACTTGCCGACAAGACATTTTGAGACCTAGCATTGTGAGATATCGCCCGACAAGCCCCGATCTTACCGCAGACTTGTCTGCTGAATTCACCACACACTAGCCGACAAGTCAAGAATTGTTCGTCGCCCGACAAAAAAGTCGGCTAGTGTGCGACGGCCTTTAGGGTACCGTTTCCCGCGTATGTTTCTACATTGGATACCATATTTTGGGTCAATTTGTTACGCAGACATTGAATTAAAATCAGTCGGTAGTTCAGTGTTTGGTAGCCTCTTTTCCGCTACATGGCGTTGTTATTGGTGGATTCATCCACTCATTACGTTAAACTAGTGCGATAAGGTTTTCCAAGATCATAATGTGTTAACATTTTTTTAAGGGCATGACGCAGTTTTCTTTCCTTCTTAATTCAGAGAGGAACACAAACTTCATTAAGCCATCAGTTCAGTGGGAAAAGGTTTTAACAAAGAAAAAAACAAACAAGCAAACCATATGTGTGGATACAGCAACCTACGTAGCTGGGGACGGTATTTTTATGTGTACTTACCGTTACTACGAGGGTCTTTTTATCTTCCTCACTTAATGTAGGATCCACCAACGCTCGTGTTAATTCGAGCGGTGTGCTTTCTATTTCCACCTGCCTGCCACAAAAAGTCTACAGAATAAATCGATATATTAATACGGGCGAATTTAGAAGCAACCTGGCTTTGCAGAGAATTACAAAAAAAACAGACATGAACCTGGCAGTCTTGACCCTTCGGTGAATGACTTTAAGTGAAATATGTCCCCCGCCCCCCTTCCCTGAGGGCTGCGGCAGAAAGAAACCCTGTCACCGTCTGCACCCCCTAAAGATTAGGGAAAGGGAAAGTCTGACGCTTTAAAGCAAAAATGGTTGAAGCACCACTGCATGACGGGTAACTCACAACAAATTGAGCCAAAAGCGTACACAGAGCATGACATAGAAAAGAACTAACGCAATTAACATTTTTTCATGTGCACGTACTGTTGTGTTGAGGTCATCCTGTAAAGTTTCGTGGGCAAGCCATCTGAGAAAAAAAGAGCAGAAATCACGAATTACTGATCCTGTTCTATGCAGAGATTCTTATTTTAATTTTAGGGGTATTACGCAATAACTACACTAACGATTTCACTCCTACAGGACTCGAAATAATTTCCGGAGAGTCTGCGGACACGATGACCGGCCAAATTCATTTTAGCTCGGTCACGTACCGTTTCTGCGACTTGCTACAACTGCACAGAAGGGAAATTAATTTATTGCAGTTTCAAAACGATCAAATGTGACCGGTCAACATGACCGGCAAGACGAAAAGTTGACCGGTCAACTCCAAAATCAGTTCAGACATTGTCCGTTGACCGGTCGTTATTTCGAGCCCTGTACTATGAATGGCTGAACCGGTATAGAGGGAGCAAACCGGTTCCTCTAAAAGTCAAAGGAATGGCCGTAAATCGGCTCAAAGACCACACAGGAGGGGAAAAAACACTCAACTAAAGTAAGGTAAGACGATTTTTATTTAAATCGCTACATTTTCATAGGTCACAGAAACAATCGTTATTTTCCCCATACAAATCCTTATAAATATGCAAATCGCTCGAGTCACGTAACAATGACAATGCAAAGGTCATCATATAAAGAGCTGCTCATATATCGAGCTTGGGCTACCTATGGTCTAAAGCCCAGGGGGGGGGGGGGGTACTCCCTCATATGGGCTATATAGATATGTGCGGCCCCAAAGGGTAGGGTTTTTCAG
>NC_090876.1:4078266-4088266 GCF_036669935.1 Montipora foliosa
CAACAAAACCACACACTAACTTTCGTAAACTGACTGTCTTGATTGATTATTTTCTTACAAGTCCACCACTGGACTGTCATCATCGCAGAATTACCTCCAATAAATCCATAAGATGAAACACACCATCGTTTTCAAGGAAGAGCTGTTCAGTTAAATAACATCCCAGTACTGCGGACCTAACAAGATTAAAAATTGAAGAGGAAAAATTTGAATGGACAAGCGTGTAGTGGCATCAAAATGGCAAAAGCTGATAAAAATTGCCCGACCGAACACTCGGCATTTGCTCAGAAATGAAAACAAAATCTCACCAAACACAGTCCACCGCGGAGAGAAGCAACTGATGATGACCAAGGGGACTGCATATTTTATCCGGATCTCTTTTTAAGTACTCGGTTAACACTTGAACACCTTGAGCACCAAACAGTTCCTAATAATGATCAAATTAATGACACGAACTGGGTTGATCAGTTGAAATAAATGAAGACATACCTACTTCTGTGTTGCTATTATTCTCAGATGATTTTGATGCAATATTCTCACCAGGCAGGATTACCTTTCTATGCGTATCTCCGTCACAGAGGGACGATACTATAAAGAGCATGTCACACTGCATTTCAATGTCAATGCTGTCATTTTCATCAGGACTTGTGCTGGCGTTGAGAAGTATTCCTGCAGCATGCAAAAAAACAAAACAAAATAATAAATGTACATCAACAATGATTGCCTCAAACACCTGCATTCATCAACAAAATTCCGATAGGCTGGTGATCAGTGGCAATGTCAAGCTTTAGTGGTTTTCTTGATTGTAAAGCAAAAGCTTGAGGTGCACTCACCAACAATCTGATTGATTGCTCCTTGGTCAACCAGATCCTGATTCAATGCATCATCACCCACAGACACCATACTTCGTAGAAGTCGTAGACAATACCGCATCTGGGAGCGTTTGTTACCACGGCCACCACTACCATGGAAACTGTTACCATGACCACCATAGTCAGCTAATTATAAGGTAGAAAACAACTCAATATGAAAAAGGGCATTTTCCACTTATCTACTTGCCAAGTTGTTATCGAACAGTTCAATAAGCCAATCACATTTAAAGTTGTAGTTTAAATCAACCAATCACATTCAAGTTGTAGTTTAAATCAACCAATCGCAACCTTGGTTTCAATCACCATAGATACAGTATACAGACTCCTAAATTGGGGCTTTCTTTCTTTCTTTCAGAGTTACATTAAAGAATTTACGCCTTCTTTGTCAGTCTTTTAATGCAAGTTTCCCCTTTCTTTCATAACTTGGCTCTTCTTCTTTTATCAGAAATTGTAATTTTTATGATTAATTGGTAAGAGGACATTGTGTCATCCACTTCGGTCTGTAATCATCCTCATGATAAACAAATCATGATTACAGACCGAATTGGACTCCACTCAGTCCGAATAACATTACTACTACCACCACTGCTGCTGCTGCTACTACTACTACTACTACTACTACTACTACTACTACTACTACTACTTCTACTACTACTAATAATAATAATAATAATAATAATAATAATAATAATAATAATAATAATAACAGGAAGATAAAAAATGAGTGGCATTATTACATCACATCAATTTACAAACTTGAGGTGGAGTGACAAGAAGTTTGTATGACTCATTAAACATGAACATCATGAGTTCCAGTTCACTGGAAACAAAAGGTTCTTCCCATTCTTCCCATGCATGACTTTGGTGCAATAAAATCATGATTTATGTCTTCAGTTATTGTGTTCACTATACATGGTTTAGTGCTTGGAAAGTTTATCAGGGGCACCCAACGAGAATATAGTTCAAAACCACTTAAACATAGTAAGGGTTAATAAACCTAACCTTTCCTTGCACTTAAACATAGCATTGTTAAACGTATTTTAGTATTTAAATGGTAGATATAGGCATATTTTTATCTCTTAAGAAGTTTTCATCTGTTCGGATTTCATAGCTGAAAGTCTAGTGATCCGAAAACTATAGGGATCAAAACTTACCTTTTCGAAAATTTCAGCCAGAAAAAAGGCTCCCGAAAATTTCTAGGTGGCCTTTTTAGGGTAAAAATCCGTTAAAAATGGGCAATTATACCATTTTTCAGAAGTTCGAAAATCCTAGGAGAGGCAGGCAAGCAAGAAATTTTTCAACAAACGTTCCGAAAATTCTAGATCTCAAATCGTCTTCCGAACAGATATTTTTCGAAAATTGACGTTGGGTGACCCTGCTTTATTGTGACTGCAACCATAGACTGATGATAACAATAAAGGGAACACTTTGGGGTAAAACCAGGCACAAGACGGACTGCCTCACCTTGTCCAACACACCACTCAAGTAGCATCAGTAATCTTGTGTTACTCTGACAGGTCATGTAGTCATCCAAGCAAAGAGGTGCAACAGTGCTTAGTGTGTCCAAGGCCTGGAGACACAAACGTTCCAAGTTAAACAACTTCACAAGGATGCACTACTCATAAAGAACAGAAAACAAGCTTCTTCTCGGATTACCTGGAAGAGTGACCAATATACCTGTAACTGCAGCTCTTCAAACTGTGCAGGAGACCACTCAATAGCAGACATATTATCATTTGCTCGCACAAATGAAAATAGAGATAAAATGACCCGTCCTTCAGATAATATCTGTTGAAATTATAGCAGAGTCCAGTAAATATTCTAGTTTGGAATCACCCAGTTTCAAATTGCGTAAGAACATGAGAACAGGGTCATGGTTCAGGCTAAGTTCACGGATAACTCCATACGAGCCTATTCGAACATCTTTTTGGGGACACAAAATGACTTTAAAGTGACAATATGGAATCATACCCGACAGCTGGCAGAATCGGCACTTATTAACACAAGGATATTCATCAGCAATTTCTTGAATTCAAAGTCTTCATGGTTCTGCAAAACAGTAATATTGTTTTTTAGTATAATCACATAAGTGATTTTTGAAAATTCTCTGCATGGATTGGTTGCACTTGAGTGATTATCACACGATAATCACCTAAGAGGTTTTTTAGTGACTGACGAAGAAATTAATTGTTTTAGAGAAGATGCATATTTTTCGAATTATAATCACCCATATAATAATAATTACTAAAACAATATTATTCAACACACCTTCGGAGAATAATTGTTAAATAATGGAAATGGTTTAAACCCGTGAGTTACAGTATATCAAAATTTGATGAACTAAGATCATCCAGGTAAGAGTATTTCTGAGAACGACCACTGTTCCTGAGCAGTGAGTGACATTTTGACAATGTGAGCAGAAGTCACTTGACTCTGACGATTACTTCCACTCAGGTTGTTGAAAGGTTAATCAATGTCACTGACAACAGTCCTTCTAAGGACTACTTTAACCTATGACAACCTTACTTCATCCAGTTTTGATTTTCTGTTTTAAATCAGAAGAATTCTTCTGAACGAGACTAGCCGTTAAATTTTGGTTTTCCAAAATACTCATTCAGGGTGGGAAGCAACCAACAGAAACTGTTAAGCAAGCTTATAGCTTATAATGTGGTTTAAGTCTGCTGTAAGTAAATTACAGAAAGTACTGGTAGATGCTGGCTAAATGAACGATAACATCAAACGCTGCACAAGGTTTAGCTTTATTGCAATAGATAGAATTTTGAGTTATTCTAAGGCCAGTGTGTTAATTTGCAGGTAAAGTACAAATTTGAGCTCTGTTGAACTGCTAGCAACTGTTAAACTACGCGTATACAAACCGAAAGTGTTGCACTGAAGAAACTAAACGAACGACAAGTAAAAAGTTAAAACAGATTTAATTTCTTTCTCTTTGATTATGTCAAGGCATTCTGTAGAGTTCACGGCAGTCATTTTTCAAATCTTTGATAATCTAATTTGTGTATTGCCCCTTGTGATGAGGGGAAGAAAGTAATCAAAAACAGAGGGTTGTAGGCTATTAACATGCTCACATTTGCCAATCAAAATCCAGCAATACATGAACCCGACTCTGAAGTACTTGATGTTTCAGGAACAGAATAATTTTCAGACCTCTTTTGGTTTACATATCTTGTTATATTAAATTCAAAACTCTTACCTGGTACAGTTTGAGATTTCGGACCAACTCGTGATGGCTTTTAACTGAAACAAACAAAAAAACAAACATATTTCCTGAGAAGCATTACAAGGTCTGTAAGTATTTGAGACAACACCTAGTTTTAGCTATTTTCTCTGCCATGTTTACCTCTAGGTTTAATACATTTGTCACCAAATTCAAAGAAGATATATATGTGTAGTATTATGCATGTAAGGGAATTTGGCAACAACCCTTAATGTTACACCTGTATTTCACATTTTGATTACTCAATAACTCTGAGCCTAACAAGATATGAAAGATAATACCTTCAGTAAATGTTGCCAGTACTGTAATCAGCTTGGTCAAACCAGTTTCCTGCAAGAGGTCAGAATAAAAGCATTTGAGTACTGGTTCTTGTGTGTGAGAGCATTAGTTGTGGTACTTTTCAGTCATTACAATGTTGACCATAAAGGAAAAGCTTAACAAATACAGAAGATGGAAATGAAAACAAATAACTTGCCATAAAAGGAGAAGTTGGACAAAGTGAAAGCACTAAGGATGCAATTACCAGTAGATCATTTCTGAAATATAACATTCACAAAGTCACATTAAATAAGTCAGAAGTAGTACTTACAATACTCGTCACATTTGTTGGAACACCCAACCCTGTCTTCCCCCTCCTTCAATATTGATTTCACAACTACTAGCAGTCCCCCAAACAATTCTTACACAACATTGAATTGGGACAAAGGAGAAACGGGATACATGTAAACTGTAATCTTGTAACACAATAAATCTAGACCATTCGTTATTAAGTGTTCCAACTAAAGGTGTCCGGTGTTGTAGCTATAGCTGTGGAAATCAATAACATGAACCAATCCTAGAGCATGCACTGGGTTACAATTTTCTCATCTTTAGTTACATCAATGAGTCTCTGTGTAATTGCTCAATTATCGGTAATAATGGCTCCCTCACACTACCACCTCCCTAGTTATTTTAGGGAATCCCTACCCTTGTTTAAGGTGGCTTTAAAGCCAGTTTCAAAGCTTTCAAGTAACGTTCTTATTAGAAGGTTTGGCACTACAACACAATTAGTGCTGAACAAGATGCGGCCATTATTGTGAGGTAATAGGTCACCATGGCAATGGGAAAGCCCTGTAATTACACCCTTTATTTTATCGTTGATGCCCATTTTATGTTTCTGTTAAGTGATCAGAAGGCTAAGATGAAACTTTCAGCAAAGTTTAAAAAATTTCGTACAGCGGATTCAGAGCCACTTAAATCTGTGATTTTTTAAAGGTGACTCTGATTCCACAGGACAGATCTTTTTAAAGGTTTGCAGAAAGTTTCATCTTGGCCTTCTGATCACTTTCCAGCAATAAAAAATGGGTGTCACCTAGTTTGTTTTTGAGATAGGTATATGAGCAACTAAAGCCAAAATATACCAGTAGGGTGTTTTTGCCGGGCTTTCCCATAATTTGCCAAGGTAACTACAACACAATTAGTGCTGAACGAGATGCGAACCCATCTTGCTCAGCAATAATCTGTGTTACACATGGTACCATAACAATGCTGTTAAGTGATACAGTGTGTTGTGCCAATTTTTCTAAAGAGAGTGTCTCTTCAAAGTGTTGAAACTCAAAGCTCCCTTAAATGACTGTTAATGAATTCTACATAATTATAAACATTAAATTTTTTGTTTTATTTTTGCTGCCATTTTATTTTTATTTTGGGATCATCCAGTCTGCTCTGCAGTCAACACCTTGCAGCCAATGGGATGTAACATCATATCTGATAATATAATAATATTATCATAATCAAGCCAGGTACATAAATTACCAGGTAGTTACCGTAACTGCCTATCAGCATGACTGTAGCCCTCTTTGACCTTCTTGACAAAAGCATCCTTCAAGGCACTGCAAAAACATTGTTTTATCAACAAACATTAAAAAGAAGCAACATTTTAAAACATTTAGCTATAAAAAATATTGCAAAAAAACTTTCCTTAAAAACATTCAAGAAACTTTGTAAAAGCGATTCAAAAAATACACAACATTTCGACATTCTCAGACGTCATTATCAAGTGAAAAAAAGATAGTATGAATATTCTATAAATACAAAAAAACAATAGTTCATTAAGAAAAAAGGTATTTAACAAAAATGTGCTGCAAGCTAAACAAAGAGTTTAGCACTGATGGAGTCACTCTGAGTGTTAAGGCTAGGCCTCAGTTCTTAGGCAGTGAAATTTCCCATGGCACTTCTCAAGGACATGAAATTGGTCCTCATTAGGAAGATTTTTGTCACCATGCACTTCCACTACCCTAATAGTTACAGTAGAAAGTGAAGTAGTCCTCAGTTCTAACATAATTAAAGTACAAAACAGTAATTTAAAGAGACTTGCAAACCTTATGCATTCTTTACAGTTCAGTTGATTAGCAACCTAAGGTGGCAAAAATTAAGAGAAAATTCTCAAAAAAACACATCATCATAAACACACAAAGCTAAGCAGACAAATCCTGCAGGAGCAATTAAGATTGTTATAATCATTACCTCTTGTTTGGAGCCAAATTCCAGTAAATTCCAGAGAATTTCCACTGTTCTAAAAACAAGTCTATTTTTCAAAATGAAAGCAAATTTAGCATGAGCTATGATTATGATAACTTGCAGTTGCAAGAATAAGTTTTTAAAAATATTTACAATAACCAGAAACCACAGTATGTAAGGACATTAACTAGACCAAAAAGTTTCAAAGGAATCCTTAACTCCTTAATTCCCTCCTAAGAATGACATTAGGGACCGTTAGTTATAACCCTTTCACCCCTGAACCGGCCTAAACCGGCCATACTTAGTATTTTACTTTAACGCCAGAGTATTTTACTTAACTTTGTCTAATGCCAGACGATTTTACTCGTCAATGGGGAAGTCCTTTGGGAGTCAATGGGTTAAACAAGGCCGACAATGAGGGCTACGAGAACATTGTGTTATTTCCTGTTACTGAAATAATTTTGTGATTATTCCACGCATGAAGTAATCAGCATGGAAAGTATGACTCCACATTCGGTAATAATCGGCATTGAAAGTATGAGTCCACATTCCAAGAATAAAATTGTTGAGAACGGTGTGGACAATTTCCAAGAGAAAATTGGAAATTCACTGTCAGGTGCTCGCATGCTCCACATGATTTAAAATTTGATCATTTCACATCGTTGTCAAGACAAGAATGACAAAGAAATGTATCAAAACGCACGTGCTGGGCATGCAATGCTATTGTTTTTGCTAATTGACCCTATTTTTTGTGGCATTCTCGTAGCTGTCATCGTCGTCCTTTCTTACGGTCTCTCTGCTTAACACCAGACACTTTTATTTGTCAATGGGGGCCACTTCGCGAGTGAATGCAGAGATAATCTGCCTTCATTTCACATAAATAAAAGCATGTTAACCACCATTTCATTTACCTGTCAGATGGGTCTGGGATATTGATCCCACTACATAACAACGAGGCTCCACTAACTGACAACATATCATCACAGTTTATTGCTGAAAGCACAAAAATAAAGAATTAATGTTGTTGAGTAGTTTGATGTCAATGGGCAAAAAAATGATGTGTATTCATTCCCAGCAGGCAAAGTTTTAATACAGTACCTGAGAATGAATAACATTGAAGAACTTTCATAATTTCCAATCTCACGCTCAGATCTTCCATGAATTCTAAACTCTAAAATCGCAAATTATAAAACAAGGTAAATATTTCACTTGGAAATTAATATCAACAGTTGATTTCCATTTTATTTTCCCTTCATCATGAGAACAAAATTAATGCTTTTAAACAAAATAAGCTTTTATTGAAAAAGATGATTTAAATAATACGACAGTAGCTAACCTCGACAAGTGCGCGAGCAACCCCACTTTTTTCAACCAAACTTCTGTTGTAAGCAGTCATAGAGGCTTGAAAACCTAGAAATACATCATGGGCTGATTACAGACATGCATAGTAATATTATAATTTACTAATTCAGATTGATCTGCAAATTTTCAGCAATTAGCCACGAAATTAATATAATTTAAATTATACCGGTTATAGCTTTTAGCATAATTACTTAGGTGATTATTGAAAATTCTCTGCACTAATTGACTGTCGTTGAGGTGATTATTACACAATACTCAGCTAATACCGTCGATTACAAAGCCTAAAAAAATGCTCAATTTAACGTTCATTCAATAAAATGAATAAAACTGACTCACTTCTTGTGCATTTTGGTGCTTATTTTACCGTTTCATGCATTCCGTGAAATCACTGTCATATGACAGTGATTTTACGGAATGCCCGAAATGCACAAGAATACACCAGAGGTGAGTTAGTTTTATTCATTTTATTGAATGAACGTTAAATTGAGTGTTTTTTTAGGCTTCATAATTGACGGTATTTTATTTCCCATACAAAGTCTTATAACACGTTAATAAATTCTCAACAGCTGCCTGTAACCCAATACCGCTTGCACTCAAAGGTCATCTTCCCACTAGTAATTAATTATTACACGCTCTCTAGTGATGCGAACTTGGGCTGCCTATGTTCTCACACTGAAGTCCCACAACATCTTGCAATCGTCATTTTCAAGTACACTGTTAGGAACATAATCAGACCACCTCTCATTTTGCTCAAACCCATATTTTCTCTAGCAGGTCCCAATGAATTGCCCTAGCTATGTTGTCATGTCTCTTTTTGTATTATTTTTGCACCAATTTCAGGGACATGCTCACAATGTGGCTGATTGCCTTGTTGCTTTGTTTGCACATAATTTCTGCATTTGGGATCGGCCTGTGACCTGTCGATCATTGCTTTTTACATGGTTTGTTCTTATTGCTTGATCTTGTGCTGCAACAATATAAGAGACTCTGTTTCCTCTTTTAAAGTGCCCAGGATCGAGTGTTATCAAAAGATCAATTCTTATTTATCTTTAGATTTAATTTAACTAAACACTAAGCCACCAAAGTTTCAAGCCTTGATTTGAAAAAGACACCATTATTTTCCCATTTGATGGTCTGCCATTACTGACTTTAAGTTCTTGAGAGAGCTGGATAGAGGAAAAAGTGACGTCAAAGGCTCTCTAGTTTAATTAAGAATGTAATGTGCGTGTATGCTGCAGAAATAATATGCAGCACGGGAATTTTAGGCTTTCAGACTTTTAAACTCACGTTTTGCATAATTATAATTATAATAAGATGCGTTCACATGCTAAAAATCAAAGCTCAAAATTTGGCCAGTCAGGTGTTAAGCAAACACACTTTCAAAATCTGAAGAAAAAAGGAAGTGATTTTTTTTATCACAGCGAGGGGTACTTTAAGCTTTCCTTCCTTCAACCAAGTCCATGTTTCATCGTTTCTTTGATTTTCGCTCTGTTTCGCGAATTGCCAATAAAATTATTATTATTATTATTATTATTATTATTATTATTATTATTATGTATACAGTGTACCTTCAAACAGTTGCCTTTCGATTGGTTGTTCAGTGTAGAATTTTATAAGTGACTCTCCCAACTGCAGCTGAACAGCAACATTCTGTACCTTCATGGTGAGACCTTGAAAAGGAAGGATTACTTGAAAATCAAGCAAGAGGAATGTTGGAGAAAGAAAACTGTACTCTCAAGCAAAAATAAACGAGCTCATGAAATTAATTGGAAATTACTGTATCCGAGTGATTGAGTGAGTGCCATTGGACTGCTTCCTTATAATACGTCCTCTTCCTCCTACTGTATATGACATGACTATGTCATCCATCAGCTAAAAAATATGCACTGCATCTAGTGTGATTCGTTCTGTTGAGTTTTGTTGGGGACCATCACATACCGTAATTTGTGGTCTGAGATCATTTCAAAATTATCTCATTTCTGATTGATTTATGAGCAACCTAAAATACAATTTTTAAGAAAGCAAGCCCCAA
>NC_090876.1:4095766-4115766 GCF_036669935.1 Montipora foliosa
AAAGTTGTTTCAACATACACTCGAGGAAATTTTGTGGTTAGATCTTGTGTTTATTCAGAGACTGTGTTCGTGATCGATACGCGTGATCCATTTGATAATGGTCAATGCGATAAATCTTGACTCGGTAGGTTAAAGTAAAAAGCCCTTTTTCAAGTATAACATGGAGTGTGTAAACTGCAGGTTGCGGGTTAGAGTTGCAGGTCACTGTTTCACCAAAGCTGAAACAACCCAAAACTTTACTAATGCTAACATTAGGCCTAAAAAAACAATGTTAGCCTAAGGCTAGCATTTTTGTAAAGGTTTGGGTTGTTTCAGTCTTAGTAAAACAATGACCTGCAACCTGCACTTTACACCCTCCGTTTATAACAGTTGTTTATGACCAGATAAAACAATATATTGTTATTCATTTGCCTGATAAAGGTGTTTTAGCACAAAAACGACTTTCTGCTACAAATTGACTTCCGAGAGCCAAAGTAGTTTTTGAATGGACAAGAAAAAAGAAAGAACACAAGGAAGAGAGAACATTACTCTCGTAACATGGTAAAGTCAACCCACAGAGAGAGGGACTAGAACTGCATGCAGGGGTTGGCTTTTGCCATTTTCAATTTTATTTGCTCAATCCATAGTTAAATGTACAATTGACAGAAGAAAACAAACAAGCAAATAAATAAATAAACAAATAAATCAAGGACGTTTTCGAGTTAGCATCTAGCCATAGAAAGTCGTATTTTTTTTCTAGTTTAGGCAAAAGAAGGAGATGAATTAAATATGTAATGTCACGCAAATAGTTTTGCTTGAATTGAGTCCGAATGGACATTGAGATGGTGTTTATTTTCTAATTAGCAGCATGAAAATGGTGTCACGATGTCACCGAAACGTCTTTCTTTCCTATCGCTAATTTTTCTTTGTTTATGTTTTACGAAACCTTTGCTTTTAAAAATTATGATGATTAGTGTTGGTTCGATGGAAAAAACTGGTTTAATTTTGGTTCAAATCTCATTAAGGATAAAAAGTTCTTTGTGGTTTCAAGAATTTTTTGCCTCTGAAACCCCATTTACACACGCTAAAAAATCGGTACGGCACGGCTGACCAAAGAGGTTAGGGTTGGGGTTACCGTGCTGACCATTTTTGGGCACGGCACTGCAAATTTTCCACGTGTAAACACAGCGGTCCTAAATGAAATGTAGCACCAGTGCCCAAAATTCTTGGGATGCCGAGACTATCTCCTGGAGGGGTAATCGAGGCACCGTGCCGATGTTGACGTTCGTGTAAACGCTCTCCCGTGCCGTTCCAGGCCTTTCTGTCGTAAACCCACTCCTGGCGCACGCGTAATTGTCACAATATGGCGGCCGAAGAGATACAAACACGTTTCCGTTCGCCACAAAAAAACCTGAAGAACCGTGGAATAAGTTGGCCCGACGAGGGCCAAAAAATCAACTATTAAAAACCAGGTATTTTTCTGTCTTTTTTCTTCTGAGTTTTTCCAGGAGATCTCGATAACTTTCGTCCCTGAATAGATCGGCTATTAACGTTTTCAACTCCAACTTCACTTCAACTTTAGTTTTATTAAAAACAGATCTCATAGTAGATTGGCCCGCAAAATAGCAATTGCTAATTCGTTTGATGTAAGGCATATTTTACGCTTAAAGCGCGATGCAAAATGATTGCTTGTTTTCTATCCGCCATTTTCCGGGTAAAAAACAGACGGAAATTAGGGGTGCTAATTAAGAACTGGAACCGTGCCCAGCAAGAGAAAAATCTTTTAGTTTGTGGTCGTGTTAATGGCTAGTGCCGTGCCGAAATGGTTTGGGCAAGGTGCCAAAACTGTGCCGTGCCGTGCCGATTTTTTGGCACGTGTAAATGGGGTTTGAGTCTTGGAAGGTTCTCCTTTGATGCCGCAACTTGTCTTGTGTTCACTGCAGTTGGTTCAGCACTTCATCGTATTTATCCGAAAGAAATAGATCCTTCCACAGTTTTTGGCGCCTTCTTGGTTGGGGGGCAAACACCGCTAGATTTACAGTCAATGTATTTGATTTTGGCCGACTTTGAACCGATGTAACGCCGCTAAAGAGACGGATTTCCACTGTGATAGTGTCTTTTAAAAGACATTTAGACTGAGATTGTTTTCATGAAATATAAAAAACAGATTCAGGCTACAACGACCATAAAACGAATTTTTAAGATTCCATACAAAGCCTTCTAAAATCATCACGGCAAATTGCCGCGAAATTAGAAGTAGAATGAGAAGACTTACTATTCGAATTTACGGACGTCATACCTTCCTTAATGGCCTTATTTTCTGTTGAATGAATGATATCTGGCAATAAAACTATTTAAAGCAATGGCAAAAGTTGGAAATCTGTCTCTTTTTAGCGGCGCTACAGCGGTTCAAAGTCTACCAAAGTCCCATACATTTACTGTAAATTTTGCAGTGTTTGCCCCCCATCCAAGATGGCGGTCAAAAAGCGTGGAAGGGTCTATTTAACTGAACTCTTGAGCTCCTCAAAGTTCGCGAATAATTTTTCTAACTTTGCATTAATTGGTGCTAATTCCCCCTTTAAAATATCCCTAAACTCTTCAATTTTAGCCATATCTAAACAACGGCGTTTATGGCACAGAGCGCGTGCAATATGCTAATTCTCATGGCAAAGTATTGAAAAGAAATTTGCTTATGGTTAGGGCGAGGATTGCTTCCGAGTTGAACTGAGGAACCGAATTGGCTGTAACTATAGTTTCCTGTTCGTGGAACTACCTTACCTACCGATTCAGACCTTTTGAAACAAGAGGTACCTGGTTGCTAAATTGTTGAACGAAAGATTCAAAACCTCATCCGCGGGCCATTACTGAGTAATTGTCTAAAGAGAAGGGATAGTTCAGTAGTTGACGTGTCTCCGGATCGAGAGTAGAAGATAATTACATTTTTTTAGTCATTATTTGTCTGGTAAACTTGAGGACATTCGCCGTTATCGTCGTAGTCATCTACTTCATTCACATAGTCCGCTGGATCTTTTAACAAATTGCTGCAAGTATTTGTCTGTTTGGCTCGCTGTCTCTCCCTCTTCGTTTTCCGTTTGTTCCTTTCATTCAATCTCTGCGCTAGGTCACATCCGATGTAGGGATGATCACAGAGACTTTTTGTTTGTCTGGAAGTAGAGGATTACATGATTACGGCTTAAAGCAGTATGTATAGCCGCATAGAAAGAAGTTGAACTTATGTCTTTTACTGAAAGAATGATCAATTAAATTAATGTTAGGAAACTAAGCCTTTTGGCCAGTATTTCACCGCGTTTAGAGAGCCCGAGTCGTTTTACCTTTTTTCCTCTATTCCTGTAGCATTCTCAGACTTCACGAGTGATCCTTGGGAGTTTCTATGGTCGTCTCTAGTATTCCCAGTTACAGCTGAGCCAAGGAACAGCAAGCACAAAAAAGCCCACAAGAGGATGCAGACGCGAATCAACTGATTAATAGTCGTCATGTCAGCTCAGACTGCGCTATGAAGGGAAGTTGAAGCAAAAGTAGTCTACTTAAGTCTCAAGTTCCTTATTTCTTGTTATTCCGAGTCAAAATTCTCATCTGCGCAACTCAGTTCACAACAGAAATCGTAATTTTAAATTGACTGTGTAAAAGAAAATTGCGATAATTTCATTTGTCAAACACTCCACGGTATTTTTTACCTTTAAATAAAAAAAGAGGAAAGACAATCGAGGACACGCTAAACATTTCCCTGCTAGCAGAGATCTCTTTTCTTTTTGCTTTGTAGGGGAAAAGAGACCTTTGCCATGGGTCGAAACTCACTTTGATCCATTCTCGACCCCAGAGCTCTTCTCTTTTGCGCATGACGGACAGCAAGCGAAGGCTCTGGGGTCGAGAATGACTTTGATCCAACTGCCGTTCACAACCTTCAAACCGCGCATGCCCCATGATATGTTTGCTGACTGTGACTTGAGCCTCCTGTGTCCCGCGCATTCCTTTACAGTAATTCCGCTGTTGTTAAGTGAGCACGACATGAAGTATCACGTGAGGATTCGGTTGCTAAGTAACCGCCGGGCATGCTCAACATAGTGAATTTGACCCATGGCAGAGGTTTCTTTTCACGTGCTCATCTGCCCAGCGAACGCAAAAGAAAAGAAACCTCTGCTGGCAGGCAAGCTAAACATTCAATAATAAGAAAACTTAACAGTGTTTAGAGAAAGGTATATATACAGTCCGACCTCTATTAAGCGGCCACCTATTAAGCGGCCACCCTCCATTAAGCGGCCGCTTTCCAAAGTCCCGATTTATTTGTCAGTAAATTGCTGTACTTAAGACCTCTATTCAACGGCCACCTCCATTAAGCGGCCGCGGCCACCTTTTTGCTGTCGCAAGTGTAACATTTATATGGTTTTTTACCTCCATTAAGCGGTCAGCAAATTATCTTTCCTAGCGAAATGTTGACAGATGATACAAGATGATAACTGATAACAACAAGAAAACAAGAACCGTGATTTAATCTCTACTATAACAAGTCACAAGCGAAAACAAAAGATTGTGACAGGCCTGCACGGATTCCCCTAGTGAGTTGTGATAGCGATGCATTTTAGCCTTAAATTATATTTTTGCTCTAACGAGCTTGTCTTTTAGGGATTTGCCTTTCTTATATGATATAATCGGAGGTTTAGTATAGATGCTTTTCAGTAACGGCTGGTTTTGTATTATAACCCAGTTATTCATTAAAATTTCTTTTAGGCCACGTACTGCCGGGTGATATGTCGTGACATTCCTATCCAATTTATATTGTACCTCTATTAAGCGGCCAACCTCTATTAAGCAGCCACTTTTCAAAGTCCCAAGGGTGGCCGCTTAATAGAGGTCGGACTGTATATATGCATGTCCACGGAACCATAAAGAAGACATAATACCGTAAAAAATAGGGGTGTTCTGACAATAAATAAGGCCCTAAGATGAGATGTTGATTTTAAATGGGTAATGTATGGCGTAATGTGAGTATGTGCGGCCGGCTTGTTCACAGAAAAAAAGCAAAATATGGCGACCTACATAGCAATGCTTGTAATAATATAATAACACTACATGTGAGGAACCGAAAGAGGCCCCTACTTACCGAAATACCGTTACGAAGTGCACACTTCTTTCTCTGATCGAAGAGAAAAACTGCGTTTGGGAGACCTTCTTTTGCGTTTCCTTGTAGCTTATTTATGCATCATGTCCTGCGTTTGTTTAATTATTGATATCAAAAGTCTGAGGTCAATCAACTACTTTTTTATAAGTGGGTTTGAAAAACCAACACAGTAATTATTAAAAAACAGATTTTCGGGTGATGTGGACAGCTGCATTCCTTCCCCCCCCCCCCCCCCCCGCCCAATTTTTGCTTGCACATTTTATTCTTACGTAGAAATTGAACTCTCTTCGTATCAAAAAGTCTTTTTTTTTCGGCGAAAGAAATTGATACAGCTTTACGGCTTTAGCAATGTTTTTAATCGAAAGCGATGTTTGAATTTTCAAATAGACAAAGTGTGCTTGGTTATCAATTGAACAAGTTATCCTATTTCGTTGCTTGGCCTATTATATCTAGTATAATTGTCAAAGTCCAACCAAGTACTTTATTTAGAGTATAGCCTCCCTATATAGCTCAATGGTAGATAATCGATAGAGCATCCGGCTGTCCCAGCAATCAGGAAGTCATCAGTTCGATCCCTGATAGCTAAAGCACTCGAGTTTTTCCCAGTTCCCCCGATTCATCACCGAACACAACATATTTCTCAACGATATTCAAGTGTATTCACAAAACACAGGTTAATCTTTGTCTTGAATTTCATACGGAAGGAGCTCAACAATCTTCACGTCTCTTCATGGCCTGTTATCTTTTTTTCTCTCAATTTCTCCTGGTTAATGATTTATTGCCCACATACCAAGAATCTTTTCAGCCTAAAACTCACTTCGATTTTGATGGGATCAGAGTGAAGGGATGGGGCTTCACAAAGAATCCGTTTTCAAAGGAATATCACTATACTGAATTTGTCTTCGACCCGAAGGCCGATACTGAGCAAATGACAATACGTAGTGAAGATTAAAGTCGCGTTGGACATCAAGAAGTGTTTTCATTCCTAATATACATAAGCCCGTGAATTTCCAAAACTTTCAAGGTTTGTTAACTATTCAAAAGGCTCGCAGGCTCCGTCCGCTGTTATCTCACGCAGGTGGGTTTTCTTGGTTGGAGTCTGTGAGAGAGCTGGGTAAGAGTTCGCTGATTATCTATGACTTGGAAATTCCTATGGAGGAAAGAAAAGAAGCAACGTTTAAAAAGGAGGTATGATCAAATTGCTTAAAAAGAGCACCGACAGAACAAGAATAAAACCTGACCCTTCGTGAAAACCTGGAAAGACGCTTTACCAGGACCTTACCCGGTTACAGTCACTTCTCTGCCATTTTGGCCCAGTCGGCGGTTGCGAAAAAAATTCATACAGGTTTGAATTAGGGTTATAGGCCTCTAGGCCTCTTCGCCGGATATACAACTCATGTTATAACAGCCCATGTTGGACTTAAATGGTAGGGTGGTCAATATCTGCAAAAAATAGATGACTGGGAATATATCATGTGCTTACCTCACAAATATGGAAATTTCTTGAGCAGATTTTCCTGCAGCTGGGGAATCTGCAGCTGCTGAAATACGAGGTAACCATTTTTGGAATACAATATTTACATGTTCTGAACGATCGATACATCCATTCATGAATGATGCAAATATTTTAAGACAAGTTAAGAGACTTACGAAAGGGTTCACTTCGGTAATATTGAAGAAGTCTTATTGTAGCGGCAATCATCCTCTGCAAAACAAACACAAACGTTCTTCCGGGGTTATAAAGCAACCATTTCTTTTTATAACCTCGGCTGCTCAGTTTTACCAAGCGAAGCTTAACCTCAGAGCTGTCCGTACATGATACCACTGTGGGGGCTTTGTCTCTTGCCAAGTCCTCGAGTAAAACGCTCTCTCTCAGTATATTACACACAATAGAAAGAACTTGAAAAAAAATGCAGGCTGAAATTTGGCCATGCAATTTAATTCAAATGAAAAGAACTTTACATGACTCACCATTTTTTCAAAATTAACTAAGTCGTCCAAGTAAGTGTTGTTTCCTTCATTTGTAAACGTCATGTCTGTAAAACACAAGATATTACTTTTAATGATGATTATTTACACAACAAAATGAGAGAAATCATGAACAATTGAACATAAGAAAGCTCTGAATCGTTTGGTTCTACTCCCGCCTTGAGTTCTGGATCCGGGTACCAAAATAACAACCTCGTAGATCAAGATTTTCATACAATTACGTTTACAGTATCGATGTCGAGCCAATATTATTTGTGTTCTTCTAGTGAACTAGATCTGTCTGGGAACACAGATCTATTTCAAGTCAACTCGCTTGTATGAAATTACCTTTTATCAATAGCGGCATAAATGGCAGAATAGGAGGTTTCACTTTTCCTACAACGCAAATTTAAAGCAATACAACATCACTTTAAAATCAAGATTTAAACTAATTGATGTGGCTGTGGACAAATAAGCCAGTTCGTGTTTTAAACTTGCTACCTGAAATGTTATCAGATTATTAAAAGGAACAACAAAACTTAAGTCTACAGAATGGAAAACTAACTGAAACTCAGCGACTGGAGACAAATTCAGAGCGCACTTAGTGAATGCACAGCTACCGCGAGTTTTCCTCAAACAGTCACAGCAATCTGGTGTTTTATTCACTGATCTCAGTTTAACCAGGTCATTTGATGTCTCATGTCAAACGTAATACCTGTATAATACCCATTTTACACTATTTTGCGTGTAAATTTACCATCCTTTTGAGATTTAAACTACACTTTAGAAGTTGATGTAATAATACACACAAAAAAACGGATTGCGGGGGTGGCAACAATTTTACACCATTTTTAAGTGTAGTCTTACACTTTTTAAATTTTTAGTTACCAGCGAATGAGACTGAGAATACTGTGCTTACCTAGTAACAGTCGGTAAACCCGATGGTTTCTGGAAGGCTCCTGAAAATTAACATGAACACATTTTTTTTCGCATTAAGTTACATTGATCATTCAAAAATTGAAATGTAACCTCACCAAAAGGTTTTGTTTCGTTAGAATCAATAAACGGGTTAATTTTTTGTATCCAGTTCCGTTTTAAGCCATGCCGGATCCCATCCCGATACGTTATCTCCCCCTTCCACAAGCCGTTGGCAAGGTTCTTAAAAGGAGTTAAATATATATTGACCTTTCTCTTACCAGAATACTTTCAAACTGCTCATAAAGGTTGCGGAACTTTCTGGGTAATTTCTTAAAGAGAAACAGAAAATAAGAGCAATATATTATTGAAACCCTTCATTTTGTGAAACGTTTGTAGACCCTCTTTGTAAGTATAGAAACCCTTTTTTTTTAAAAGCATTTTCAAAAACGAGTATCTTTGATATATTTAGCTCTTATTAACCGAGCAGGAGGTCTGTATGGGAGAATCTTGACCGAGGTCGTGAGTACAGACCGAACGCAGTGAGGTCTGTACACACGACCTCGGTCAAGATTCTCCCATACAGACTGACTAAGCTCGGTTAATAAGATGTTTATTATATGGCAAACAAGAACAATTTAATTCGTTTAATGTAACTGGTTTGTACTAACTGGCATTTTGCTTGCGAACGGCGATGAGTGGCGATGAGCTGAACTTAATTCTGTCAAAGTTTGCTCGCCATCCTCTCTTTTGTCATCATGCTGTTTGGCACTTCCATAAATAAATATTGGTAGAAGAAAATACTCAATATTTTTGCATTTTAGTTTGCATCTTTTCACTACAAAACACTACCGGACTAGATGCCGGTCTAGATGGGAAAATCTAGACCGCGGTCAATATCGATTGCAGCCAATCAAATTCGTGAACTTGGTAGTTCCCAGTCCTTGTGAGACAGAACCATATAATAATAAATAATATTAATCAAATTAAGACGTCGTCACTCAAGCTTAGGGACATCATAGATTTTCGATTCTTCAGCTCAACAAGTTTTCACAACTTTATAAGAATAGAACTCCGCACTCCGCCGATGGCGCAGTTTAACGGGGGTCATCTTTTGTTGGTTTTCATTCTTTAGTACACTATTCCTTAAGTGAAGTATAATTTTTACTTGCCTCCCATGTTTGAGTCAATCGTCCCACTGCAACACTGTTGAGTCCCATCACAATGGCAAAGAAAGAATGCCAGTTGTTATGTTCATTGCAGCTGAAAAATCAAAACTAAGATCGAGTGTTTGTCTTGATGCTTATATCATAGCTTGCCCTCAGAACGTCCCTAGGAATCTTAAAGTACCACTTTTCTAAATAACGTCCGTTGTTGAAAGTTGATTCACTTACTGTGCGGCCAATTTGATAAACTTTTTTAACAGATAAACTCGCTTTGTTAGTTGTTGAGTCAACAGCACTTGTGTCTGAACCCAAAATTGAACCTTAAAGAAGAACAAACAACAAATGAAGTATGACAAAAAATGAGAGAAGTGATCTTCGCACCTAACTGGACAATTTAGGCAATTGTCGCTTTTAGAGACGCCCGAAAAATTCAGTCGGCTACAGTGGATTTCAAACCCATGACCTCTTGCTTAAGTGCAAGAATCATTTCTCTCATTTGTCTCATTACCCACGCTTCAAATATACATTCATTTCATTTCAAATAAAGAAATCTTTATCAGGGAATTTCGTAGCACTAACTGAGTAGAAAAAAATTACTCAGCAACGCAGCACTAACTTGAACCTCATGAACCTTTCCCCAGAGTTTGCTCAACTCTCGCCGCGACAATAATTTTTACTTGTGATTCCTGTAAACCGTTCTGACCATGGCCGTTACGATCATGTACTGAGAAATGTGTTATACCGCGGCCCAATTGAGTGTCGTAATAACGGGGTAAAAGCGTTTACTTTGACCAAGCACAAGAGACGCAGGTAACTGAATGAGGCAAACATAACTCGAAAGAAATAAAGGAGCTTTAGAGCGAAAAAAAGGCTTCCAAAGCGAGTCTCATTGTCTTGAATTGGCCGAGAATGTCGCGCGAGATTCAATTTAAGCCAATCACCAAGAGAAGCATTGCAAAACCAATGCATCCGCTCGAAATATCTTAAGACACTGAACTAAACGGTGGTCTTATTTATCTTAAAAATCTCACCTCATTAAACCTTCTGAGAAGCAGGTCAAGATTGGCCGTGATTTGATTATAATTCTCTTTTCCAAAGAAGTAATAAATAAATTCGTACTGTAAAAAAGAACAAAAGGTGAGCTGTAACCGCCGGTTCATAGTTGAGGAATCAAACATTACTTCAAGACGATCGCGGGTACTTACAACATTGACGGCGTTAAAAAGTTCGTAGTCATACTGCGAAATGAAATACGCCAATTCTTTGGAACCCACAGTCTCCAAGAATGCCAGAGAACTACACGCCGGACCTTCTTGTTCAGGAATGGGGGTCTAACAAGGAAATCAGGAAAGTTGAGACCAGAGAATCTACTAAGAGGACGAGGATAATTCTCTAGGCTTTCTTCTAAGGGCAGGGGATGGGAAAGCCAGAGGCAAGTGTGACTAATTTTTTCGGCCGAGTGGCGCGCACTCTTATACTTTATAAGGTTATGGGAGGAGGCAAATATTAATGCAAACGTTTGCTTAATATAATTCAAAACCTTCCTGGATGTTTCTACTTTCTAACTTACCAGTGAATCCAAATGTTCCCTTAACACAATAAACAGCCTTCCGTTTACGCTTAAGCCAGTCGTTACACAAATTTCGTTTGGGTTGAACGGGATTCTTTCTATTTGAGACGAACACAAAGTACATATAAACACTTTTAGTCACAGCGGTCGAAATAATAAAAAGACATGGACTGTTTATTCGCTAATACAAAAAATAAATATCAATGCTTGTTGATTGGTACAGGGTATAAAAAAGTTTTATCTCCAAACCTCCTGATGACGTAACCTCACACAGGAGACAATCATTTCCCAAACGAATGTGTTCCTCTGCGCTGTTTACGATGGTCTGAGCTGTGGCCTTATAAGGCAAAGCTAAAGTGGTGTAAGAATGGTCGGCGCAAAAAACTGGAAATACGCCTGAAACAAAAACACAGAAGCCAGGACGCTTTTCGTTTAATAAACCCTAAACACAGACATAAAATGAAAGGGTTCGTACTATGAGCCGAGTTTTATGAGGCCTAGCTTAAGCATACAGAGCTCCACTCTCGACAATGTTACCTTACTCCTCCGAGACAATCAAAGAGATGCTTGGGAAAAGGGTGGGTCGTGCAAAACATAAATTGAAAACATTTGTTTTCATCACAGTGCGGCCATGGAAAGCAAAAGAAAATGACGTAACAGAACGAATTATTTCGTCCTATGATAACTACAGTCTGTACTTGAAATTTTTTTTGAGTGCGCACGCGTGCTGCGGTTATTTTTACCTGTCCACATTTACAACAAATGACGAATAAGGTATCGTCCTTGAAATAACTACGCAGTCATGATAACGCGGAACTAATCATAGATTTATTTAGATTTCAAATTATTTTCATCGGAACAGTGGCACAGGTGGGGATTCGCTCTTTTACCTCAAATTATTTAACAATTATTCGCCAAAGGCGAAGTGATTATCGGTGAAATATTCACCGAGACGAAGTCGAGATGAATATTCACCGATAATCACTGAGCCTGAGGCGAATAATTGTTTTAGTATAAATACACAGGTGATTATTTAAAAAAATAGAAAAAAAAAACATTTCAACGCGAAATCATCTTCACTTACATTGGCAAAACGACTACTGGCAGCCATTTTGTCCTTCGAGGTGATTATCGGCTGATAATCCGAGATAGCGAGCCAATGAGAGCGCGCGATTTTGTATAATCACCTGTGTATTTATACTAAATTGTTATATATTGCAAAGTCAAAATGGAAATTAACAAGGTAGTTTCAAGATCAATAAAATTCTGAGAACAAATTGATTGACTTACTAAGATCACTGCCTCGAATTGGCTTGCATTGAACTTTAGATTTTGCTATGTCACCAACGCCCATGCGCCGAGATTGAAAACGGCCCTGTGGGATTTTAGAACAAGAGTCATGAAAACATGCTTTTGAATACAAGATGTTAAGAATATCAGCAACGAAGTGTACAAATGCACAGTTAAGACATCGCAAAGAGACAACACACACCTTTAGTGTAACTACCACTGGAGTGACGAATTTTACAGAGAATTCCCAACAATGCGCAAATTTTTTTGAGTTAAATTTGCATTCTAGCAAACAATTCTGTACTAGAAAAGTCAAATCGTACCTCTTCTCAAGGAAAACACCGTATGCAGAATATGCAGTATAAAGCACTTTCAACAACCGAAAATAAAATTTTGCACTGGGAAATTTCAGAAACTACATATGTGCTCACCTTTTGAGGACACGATGAGCCATCAACGTTTTCGTTGTTTGAGAATCTGTTTAAGGTACAACGCAGATATTTAGATGTCTTGCTCAGTGTACTGACTGAATCACCAAAGGAAATCATTGATGCACGTCTCGAATTATACCACTAAAATGTGAACCAACGTTTTCTTGACGATTATTTGTGTTTGTAAATGATTGTAAATTGCTATTGAGCTTCAAGAAATGGGCTAAAGAATTCTGACATCATATGTTATTATTAATTATTGTTATTATTATTGTTATATTAGTATTGTTCTATTATCACCTTCATATCATCATCATCATCATCATCTCCTTCATCATTATTATCATTGTATGGGTCTGATAATGCATTATGGGTAACAACTGCGCCAAAGACATATTCACACGAAAGAAATAGCTTTTATTTTAACTTTTATTACTTAGTTTTGGGGTTGAATGATGGACGCGCTTATAAACTATTGCTTTCCTCCTTGCAATTCAAGTATCGATTTATTTCACGTAAGAGAAACCTTCCTTCCTTCATTCCTTCGATGAAGATTAAGGATAAAGGACTAAGAATCTATCTCCCGAGTTTTGACCAGTCAGTTACCTTTCTTGAAGTTTGGATATTTCTCTTTGCAGCAATTTGTATTCAATGTTCAGTTTGTCCTTCTCCAAAGATCGCAACAAGTCCTACACAAAGGAGTAAGAGGTATTTGATTATTGCGAAATAAAGACAAAAAGGCATACAGCGTCGCAAATGATAAAATAAAATCGAACCAAAATCGAACCCTTAGATTCAAAATGGTACTAACGAGCCCTTTGCATGTACTAGTATGCTTCTCGAGAATGCCTCTGAAAAAGCGCCATCTTAAAGTCACTGCTTACCAGCCAGAAGGCCCATCAGACTGGAGCTTATCTCCGGTTTCCGTAGCATGAAGCGACTAGGAGTATTTATACTCCCCCCTGGATGGGATGCTAGTCCATCTCAGGGTTACCCCCAGCATTTCGCCGGTACCCATTTATACACCTGGGTGGAGAGAGGCACCGTGAGAGTAAAGTGTCTTGCCCAAGAACACAACACAATGTCCCCGGCCAGGCCCCGAACCCGGATAACTCGATTCGGGGTCGAGCACTCTAACCATGAGGCCATCGCGCCTCCCACAACCGCCATCTTAGTCGATAAATAATTAATTGATCTAATCACGTGCTAATGTTACATCGATGTATTTCTTTGTCGGTACTGACCTCGATAAAAATGTTAATGGTTTTATCTTCAATAAAAAGATTTCCTGATATAGCGCACCAACATTGCGTCACTTGAACAACTCTGAAAATAACAAAAAGGAGCCGAGATTTTATTCTGTCCTGGGATATGTTTGGACTGATTGTATTCTACAACGAAAGCTAGAGTGAACACATTGAAGTTACTGAACAATGGTATAAACAGGAACTGACCTTTTCTTAATCGAGTCGGAGTGCTCTCTTATCGTGCATCCACTTGCTTCTGGTCCGCAAATAAAGGAGGTTGTTCTACCGTAGATATTTAAAGTTAAGGACCAACATATGTATTTGCGTAATATCGACGAACTAGCTCAGTGTAGAAATTCACACATCGAACAGCCGCAATACGACGGTTCTTAAATAGAGAGCTTGCCATCACAGGCAAATGTCAAGCTAAATTTTTCAAAAACCGTAATTGATGAAAGTTATTAGAGTCGAGTCATGTCTTCCCTGTTAACCGCAGCTGTCAAACAACTTTTAGAATGAGAGAATTAAGTTATGGTAGGGAAATTTCCCATAGTGGTTTAACTGATTTGTTCTTGACGGAGGAAAAATAATCGTTACTGAGTGCAACTTATTGTTTACTACGCAAGTAGTTGTTTCAATACATATAAAAGGATATTTGGAAAGAAGTGAATAACACAGTGATTCTGTTGTCATAAATATTGGAAATGTCACCAAGAAATCGTTTAAAAAGTTATCTGCGGTATGACAAAATACCAAACGTTGTGTTAGTACCTAAAGAAGTCGACAGTTATAAAAATACAAATACATACTTAATTGACCGCTCCCCATAGGGGCTTTTTAGGGCCAATGAAACACAACGAAACGACAGAACAGAACAACAACTACTGTTAAGAAACCCAACTGGCTGGAGGCAGACCAGTTGATGGCTATTTACAAGTGCGGCTGGGAAGTTGAACCAGGGACTACCAGGATCAAATTCAACGAGTGGTCAGAGCGGGTTTTGAACTCGGGATCTCCGGATCTCAAGGCAAGCACCCTAACCACTGGGCCACACTGCCTCCGAACATGACATTGTTTCATTGCAAAACGTAAATTAAATTGTGAGTCAATGTTAGTCCGATCTCTGTAACCAGCCGACTCGGCTCGCAACTAAATAATGCATAGCAGACAGGCTCTAAGTTACATCATAGGTGCAGTAATCAGAGCAAGTCAATACTGTGCCGCGGACAAGGTTTCCTGCATCCATTGTTTAGGTTTTATTCTTCCTTTTTCGCTTCACTAACACTCCTGATTTAACTGTATCCGGCAATAAACGACTGAAATATATAACTGCTTGGACAGATTAGAGCGGGAAAATTGTGTTTTAGCGCAAGTACATATAATTCTCAAGTTATTCGAGGAATATAGTTTAAGAGGCTGTCAGAAATCCAGTTTTATGAGGGCCAAAAAAACATTGCTGCTCGTTTTTTTCAACATCACAACACCGATGAGGTGTAACAATAATTACCATCAAGAGGATGCGTTGTATCCATTCTTGTCTCCAGGAGATATTCCACCATTTTTGCAGGAGTACCGGCCATCACAGAGTACCTGGAATGGAGGGTTTTCAAACACTTACAGCTTTATGCCAAAGTAGTGCTATAAATATCATTGTTTTACTATTGACAGTGTACGTACGTCTGGGGGGCATGATTCCCATTTTGTTCAAATAAAGTTCGACCATTCATCTTCTCTAAGACAAGCACATCTCGGTCGTGTTCTTTCAGGCGAACTGTGTTGGACTCGACATTCTAAAAGTTAATAAATATGGAATTAAGTAAATGGCAGATAAATCAATCTCTGCATCACGAAGACGGTCAGTCTGTCAATCTCACGGTACCAGTCGATTGGTGTACAACAACAACAACAGCAATATCAACAACAAGCTTTATTAACATATCACTTCATAATTATACGTTAGTTACATGAGTTAATTCTAGTCCAATAGACAGTAACATGTAATTTATAATAGAAAAAAAATTACATTACAGGTAAGGAAATGCCTAGCATCTAAATAAACCGTTAGGTTTCCGAGATAGTTACCAGTCTTGTATTGATTAACTTTAATATGTTGACATCAGGAGCAAAAAGCAAGTCGTTCGTTAGTCGGAGGCCTTAGAACAAACGACCGTCACCTGAAAAATCCTGTTAAAGTCGTCTTTTCCGATTCTCAAGAAATGGCAGCAGTCCTGGGCGGTCTCGATTGTGGCAGTCCTGCAAAAGCAGACAACGTCTAATTGGTTCGTTTCCTTAGAAGGCAAGAAAGTATGTTAAGTGACGTTTTATCGGAAAAAGGGCCGACCAGGAAGTAAATTGAAGCGACAGACTATTATTACCTTACAGCATTGTTGACCAAAGCTAGCTTCCCAAAATCATCCCCTTCATCAAGTTGACATACCACACCCTATAATAACGGTGCATGAACTATCAGATCACTTTGGTATGATGTTATTTTTAGCTAAAATTTACAATTAAGTGCTGTTGTTGGTATGGGGATTATTTAGATTGTCGTGAGTGACTTGCAGATTACCTTTCCATGAACAATAACGTTGACAGTGCCCTTCATGATGATATACCATGAGTTTCCTTTTTCTCCTTCCTTAAAAACTAAATAAAAACAAAGTGGGAAAAAATATGAAGTTGAACGTCTTCAAATGAGGTTGCATGGCCGGACCATTTTGTTTCTGTCAATCAAAGACCGTAATCAATAACTAAAGCCACAAAACGTTTCATTATCAGCATTATCCCCCTTCGTTTACCAATGTTTTTCGTATTACGTTCAAATCTGTCATCATCACTGAGGAACAGCAAAAGCGGAACACTCAGTCTGTTACTGATAATTAACAGATACGTTGATAATTATTTTCATTGAGACAGATTTGTCAAAAGACAATCACAAATTTAGTGTAACTCACCCACAGTTCCTTTGTTATCACAGGATTCAAAGACAATGACTTTAGACAGTTCTTTTTTAATCTGGAAGTAAAGGGAAGACTCAGTTTTGTAAGGTGATTAAAAAAAATAAGAAGAAGAAAACTTTTTTTCATGTATGAGAACAAGAAGTAACCTTCCCTAAGACAGTTTTATGAAGATGTCACCTTCTCTTAACTTTCGAATAGCGCCAACTAAAATATTTGCGAAACAATTGAATGCCTTTCCAACAAAAATCGTAATTGCGGATAATTCTCATATAACAACATTTTTTCTAACTGCAAGACAAAAACTTAAAAATTCATCTTTGATTGTATTGGCACAAGGTCTCAAAGCGATCACGTTCTCCCCTCCCCCTGCCCCAAAATAACCTTCAACAGTGGTTCAATTTTTAGGTACATTATAACGGATCGAGTCACTCACCGTCGTTGACAGATGTTGCAGGGCCTTGATGTGAACCAGTTCCTCATAAATGAGAGCCAAATCATCGGAATTTCTATCGCAGGATCTGCATCGTAAAGGTCTTTCTTCAACTATCAGCTTACAAAAACCGCTGTTTCAAACTCAACCTCGAAGTAAGGGCTCCCGCTCTTTCCCAACTTGGTTGTTGATAAGGGACGAAAAGAGGGTTAAGGCCTGGGTTCGCGGTTTCAGCGTGCAGTAAAACGTATGGAGGACTCGCACCACCTTACTAAAGAGGATTTATAAAAACACATCCTTCTCGAGGACTGATGATGGCGATCTTCAGAAACGGCGAGAGTAACAATTTCAGTTAATGAGTTATAACTTTTAAATTGCAAATATCATTTTTTTCAGTACACATTCCGTCAACAAGGACATTGCATGCCCATGAAAAGGTGTCATACAGTAAAATTCTTTTTCTAACCGGGGATAACATTTTGTGCTCTGTTATAGTTGGGAATAAAATGGCGCACGGTCCATTGAAGTTACAAGGAAAGCATTACTAGAGATGGCAATGAGAGTAGAAATAGTCATAAGAGGTGTGAATACTACTATTAATATTTTCATATTTACCAGACCTTTTTCGTAGAGCCAATCTTAACTGAGCATCAGGTCCTGATCTACTGAGCATGAGCACCACCTCATCAAAATCCTCTTCTGTGTACTTTTCGTCATCAGGCCTGTTATTTTCCCAGGCATCGACCGCAAACCGATAAAGAATGTCCTTGTCCTTGAACTCACATTCAAAACTATTCACTGTCGATGGAAAAAAAAAAACTGTTTTGGCGGTGAAGTATTCGAAGTCGTTTGACCTCAAATATTGTAACGGTTAAGGTTAGCCTTATCCCAGCTTTAATACTATCCTTAGTCAGATTCTTCCGGCTTGAAGGATAATGGTTCATATGCGCATAAGCCAAGCGCTCAATTAGACTCAAACGAGGAGATGTGATCATTTATTTTGTGGTCATCTGTTCTGTGTGGTAGTCTAGTCAGTGTTGTTTTTTGCTGGGGTTAGGAATGAGAAACAAGACGGAAGCGGCATCAGAAAAAACACCAATTGGAGCATACCATTAGTTATGACACCCTCTTCAAGCAACGCCTGTAGCATAGAGATGACATGGAACCGGCCGTGAACAAGAGGAGTGATTTTCACCAACCAGTCAACTGCTTCAGAACCAATAAAGCATCTCTTCTCGATTCGCTTTTCAACTTTCCGGTCACATATGAGTTTAGGTGACACATTCAGCATCATTCTGTTGCGAAGAACCATCCCGGCCACCAACATATTCTCGTTGGGATACTGTGCAATAATTTAAAAGTCACGACAACGTTACACTAGGTCCATCTGCGCACTCAGGAAACCACAAGGGTTGTAGAGATGAAAGTGCCCATTAGCAAACGGTTCTTATAATATGTAAATTTTAGTTGTTGTTTTTCTGTTCAATAGAAACGGAAAAGAGACACGAATTCACTATGAACAAGGTCGCGTAGCTGCGTAGTTTTTCCTACTCTCCCATTCGTGCTCGGTTTTTTTCTCTTAATGCTCCTCATGTTTTTCTTTACGTTACAAAACACAACGTCTTAGAATTGGAGCAGTGATGTGAGCATTCACTTTCCATCAATGAGGCCTGGGTTCGATTACTGGTCTTGGCGGTTTTAGTAGAGCTTGCGTTCGGGTGTATAGCCTTGAAAATTAGAAAACAGCATCACAGTAACACACTAATGCCAGTAACGTCGAGATATCCCATACATGTTGGTTTCGTCCACTAGAAACATACAGGTAACATGGAAGATTCAAAAGAGCCTTACGTACCACAGTCAAAGAGCTATGTTGCTCTGAATCGTCTCCTGCATGTGGCTCAGTATCGCTTTTGACTGACAGCCAAAAAATAAAACGGAGCAAGAAAGGTTAAAATGGTTCATGCTTTAGCTAGAGTCCTATCTCCCCAATTTTCGTTAACTTTGAGCTAATATATTTGGATCATCACTGAGAACATTAAAGAAGGAAAGTAAGTAAGCTCATAAGTCAGGGGCACCCAACGACCAATTTGTTGTAAAATGTATTATCATACCCCAGTTAATGAAAATAAATGTTATTAAGGCATTTTCAGGTGTTTTTCAGTGTTGCTGGGAAAACATTATCTGTTCCTTTTTCCCAGCAAGACACACAAGAAATTTCCCAGCCAGCTAGATAAAATTGGTTGGTTTCCCAGCCAGCTGATCAAATTTATTTCCCAGCCAGGAATTCCGCGCGCTTTCAAATCCCTCGATCCAAAACGACCGAACAAAAGCGACAAAATCGGGACAAAACAGGTTTTTTTCCGCAAGCGCAATCACTCTGACCAGCCGTCGTATGTTTGTGACTACTCTCTGGGAGAGGGAACGGGTTCTTTTTTTTTTTTTTTTTTTTTAGTCGTCCTCAGTCTTCAGAGTTTCTACAGCCAGCTCGGGTTGAAATGCTACAAAAAGTCAGTAATTCCCAGGCAAAACCTCCATCAATAACAAAATTTCCCAGCCAGCTCATCGAAACACCTGTATTTTTGCCAGCCAGCAAGATTCCTCTGGGGAACAGATAATGTGAGGAACAGATTCGTTGGGTGCCCCTGATAAGTAGGGGTGCGTTCGATTGACCGTCCTTCGTTTTTACGGAGATTCACGTTAAAGTTGTCACACATCTGCTAAAATGCTATTTTAAACATATTTTTATTATCCCTGCTGCTTCGAAACGCGCCAAACATACCGTTTTCATCATCACTCCACGTATTCTTATTCCGGAATAGGGTCAATCGAACGCGCCCTAAGTATGTATATAGTGGTCGTAAATAATGTAGTGTAAGTATTTGTAATGTAAGTAGTGTTTTGTGT
>NC_090876.1:4118266-4123266 GCF_036669935.1 Montipora foliosa
CTAACAGCATAAAAGTGTGGTAAACAACGTAAAATGTAAATATTTTAGACAGAGTCAAACAATTATGGATTCCGATAACGAGAGCTATCATCGCGGCCGGCTAAATAAAGGAAACCCGTCGCGATAATCAGCGATCATTCCGATACTTTTCTCTTGTCAGTATCCTTGAAACTTTTCAAATCGATAGTTTATAATTATAAAGATTAACTTTTGAACCATTTTCGAGAGAACGTGATAAAAATTCCACTGATTTTGAATGATTTGAAGCTAATTACTCAACTTTATTTCAAGCCATGCGCTCCTTTTTCGTTAACATCAGTTCTGTCAAGTAACGGACATTTTAGGCCCTTACACAGCAATCCCGTAGCAAAAATAAATACGTTATTTGCCGGCATAGGTCGGTCCGTATTGGGAAAAACTGTGCTGTCGGTCTCGAAAATGGCCCAAGGCCGGAAGGCGGCACTCGAAACCTCTGGCACAGTTTTTCCCAATACGGACCTCCAGGCCGGCACATAACATATTTAATTTAACCTGTAATACTCACTATCTGCATGAGACTCATTATCTGCGTTAGCCTTCATGTTTTTAATGACAGTGATTATCAGTCACACGCGCCCCTCAACGACTTAAATCAAATGTTTCCATGATAAATTCGACTGCCGCCAAGTGAACAGGACTATTTTCTAATGGACACATCTGATTGACGTCCACCCAAAAATGAAAAAAAAAACCCGTCGAGGGGCACGCGTGACTAACTCCCTTTGGTGACATAAAAAGGTGTCACAAATAAAACAAACCTCGAGTTTTCCTGTTCCAGATGCAATGACATCCACTGTTCCAGATAACACTGCATACCAGTAACATCCAATATCACCCTGGCGAAATACTAAAAATCAAGGTCGATCAGTAGCATGAAGATTTCCTTTAGAATAACATTGCAAAATTTCCTGCGTACCTAAGCGTAACTCTAACTCTCTACCGTGTTCTTTGACAAGTCGCTCCTCAATCGTCGAACACATTGTTAAACCAGCATTTATAGAGCCCTTAACTCGGTATTCCATTGTTAAGCCAAGCTCATGTAATGATTTTCCGACATGCAAACGTTTTGGCCTCGAAGACCCCCCTTGAAGGTTAACACGCATGGGCGTAGCCAGGATTTTTCAAAGACGGGGTCACACTGTGTCAAACAGAGGGTACTCGCTTTTTCGCCACCTGAATATTGTAGGTTGTTTGCGTAAAAAAAAAAGCTTACAAAGGGGGGTGGGGGGGGGGGGTTTCACGGGCACCCCAGGACCCCCCTAGCTACGCCCTTGAGTCACGAGGAACTATTTTAGTCCCATTCAGCTCAGCCATACAATAACAATGATCAAGTAGTATTCCTTACATGTTATTCCCTCCTCCAGCTCTTGATAATACCCATAGTGACAAAGTTGCCGAAGAACTAATGAATGAAATCGCTCAAAACCTTTCAGGTCCTGAAAGAAAAATAACTGAGACGTGTTGAAAAGTGAAAAGGCTTACAAAATAAACCTAGTCCTGCAGTGCAGATACGTTCGGGTCAAGGATTGCAATTAATAGAATAATGAGATGTAAGCACGTTGTGGTAGACAGTCAACACAGAGTTACGTCAATTACTCATGGACTGCTTAGAACGGTTATTATTTGGTTAGGTCAAGTAAAGCTATGACCGTCGCAGTTATGAACGAAGTTTTAGCAATTGCGTAGAGTAGCCTGAAAAATTCAGGACTTCAACGGGGTTGGGTTAGTTAGGGTTAGAGTTTAGGGTTAGGGTTCATCGTTTATTTGGTTAGAGTCAGGGTTACTGCGTAGGCCAACTTGAAACAGACTACAGTTGGAAGGACACTTTGCGCCGTTTCTCATCGCCATTTTTTGCAGACAACATACGTTGAGGATATTTTGCGACTTTTACCATACCGGCATAGCGCGCATCCCATTATCATGCAAAGGAGAAAATCATTAGGAGGAACAGGATTAGGAAAACATGTTTGCTTCGCTCTTCACCTGCTCAGCAATAGTAAATTATCTATAGTAAGAAACTAAGAACGCATCTTTACAATTGCGATCAAAAATACCTTCAGTCTGGAATAAATGATGTCCATATCTTCCTCAGTTCTGTTGACAGGTCTGAGATAGAATAATTGTGGTCACTCCATTGGTAGCCCAAGCTCGATATATGAGTATCTGTACTATACTGCACTATATTATGCAAGAGGAAATAATCTTTAGGGCCATAAATTCGCTCCCAAGGCTTCGGTCGTCTCGAAATTCCACGTAGATCACGGAAAAAAAAAGGAAAGCAACTTTATTTAAGTGGCTAGTCGTTCTAGCGCTGAAGCACTAATTGGGGACACTGTAAATTGAAATTAACAATTAACACAAATCAAGTCAAATGTTGGTTTTTGAGGAGAGGGGAAACCGGAGTACCCGGAGAAAAATCTCTCAGTGCAGAGTAGAGAACCAACAAACTCAACCCACACATGACGCCGAGTCTGGGAATCGAACCCGGACCACATTGGTGGGAGGCGAGTGCACTCTGCGCCATCCCATACCTTTGTTATCCATTTGTCTTCTTCATTCGAGCCGCTTGTACACTGAGAAGGATTTAAGGGCTGCCAAACTCTGCAAACATTAACTTCGAAAGCCATCGAATTCGGCTTTATTCGCAACCCGCGTTACCGAAACCGTTGGAAGACAGCTTAGTGCCGGACCCGCGATAAGACTCATTATTGGTCACAATTCAGAATTTATGGCCCTTTTCTTCTGTGATTCCGTTCGGCAGTTCCTCTCGGTGCCCAAACTTGGGAAAAAATATTTATAGGGAATGAGGAGGAACCAAAAACCACGTAAATCGCTCTTAATCGACCCAGAAACCGTACCAGAGACCAAGAAACACAAGAGTGAAGCAAGGTAAGCTATATTTTAATTTTAAATCGAAAACATTTTTTGAATTTTGAGAAAAACCGTTTTCTTCATACAATTCCTTATTTTGTACTCTTGGATTATATAGTACAGTACAGATACTCATATATTGAGCTTGTGCTAACTGTTTTCACTCCTCACAAAGCCTATAAATTTCCTTACATTCAAAACGTGAAGAGTGCGAATTCGACAATTTTTCATTAATAACGAGGGTTACCTCAGGCAAACGGCAAAAATGCAGGATTTTAGTCAGTACCAATATTTTATTGATCCAGTTGGGAACAAAAGTTGCAAAATTCGCCACACAATGCATTTCTTGGTTTTCATTTTCCTGCAATTTGATTGGTTACCTTTAACAAGCCTTGAAATATGATTGGTTGTTTTGTTTATGTGCTCCTTTCTCATTGGCTGGTTTAAATGGTGTGATTTAGAGCAAAAAAAATTGCGATTTGGGAATACATCGCACTGCTGAGAGCCAATCAGATTGCAAGGATCACCAGTGATCGATTTCAAAATAGAAGTATTGTAATGAAAATGTGAATGCTATATTACCATGCAAATGCAATACATAAAGAATCTTAACCCTGAGAGATTTGAATCGGGTACAACATTGAGTTAGTCGAATTGCTTTATCAATCTTCCCTCGGCTATGACAAAGAGTTAGCTAATGAACATCTCTGTTCCAAAGTTTCCGTTCGCTGATAAATATTACGAGCCTTTCAAGTCACTGAGCTTTTATTCAAAGCATATGGAAATGTTTCCTTCAGTTTTCTTATCAGAAAAGTCCAGAAAAAACAGATTGCATGTACGGAGTGTTTTTTGACCAAATTACACTATAATTACTTGTACGCAAATACAATACCTGTCACGCATCATTATTCAAGGGTAAGTTGACAGCCTTCAAGGGTCCTTAACCACACTATGACATAAATATTGAGGTCTGTTTTTGTTCATGTGTATTTTTGGCATGATACTGAATAGCTGGTGCAACTTTAAATTAATCTTTTCAGCAGAAAAGACTGTTAATTAAATAAAAAACGTTTGCAGACACGCGCGTCATAAGAAGGCACATTCTAGAGTATTCACGAGGTGACCCAACAGCAAATCTGTCATGTGGCAACCACTACTTCAAATTAAGATTGATATTTACCCATCAAGCCAACAATGTTCCACATCTGTAGAATCAACAATCTATTCGTTAAGGAACAACGAGTTAAGTTAACGGAGGTGTAAACATGAGGTTTTTCCAAATAAAAGTTTCTTAATTACGCTGATCCTTTACGTTATAGTTCAGTAGAATTTATTTGCTATGAATCTTTCAAGCATGAGCTTTAATCCGAACATTTAAACAATTCAGCAATGAAATATAAGAATTCACGTAAACTTCATGTAGTTTCCTTTCAGTTTTGCAATACAGGGATTATTACACGACACTGGAATTCATTTAAGCGTCTAAATTCGGTCCCTGTTAAAGGTTTCGTTTTGCCATTATCTTCCTCTAACAAACGCACCACCTCTGAAAACGCGACTGCTCAATTAATGCTACCGATGGAATTTAGTTGGAATGCATGGAAATTACCAACGTAAAGCTATTTGCTTTAACTTACCCTTTCACAAGACACGAAATCCACTCAGCTACCATCACGCGAACACTGACGGCTGAAGAACAATGAAATCGTTTTGGCTTTTTCGATACCGTCGATTGAAAATGTTATGCAGACATCCTAATACAGTTACCTCCAAAAAACCGATAAAACTACGGGATCCCTCAAAATCAATGATTTACCAATCCGATACAACTAGATTGACTAGGTTATGTCCAAAACTAAACGAATGTCAAGTAAAGTTGAAATCTGTGTAGAGTAATAGAATAGAATATTAACCCTCTTATCATGTTTAAAAGCCCGTGTGTTGTGTAAGATGTTTGCTCAACCAACTTTATCCACTAAAGAACTCACTGACATTTGCAACTGGACCCAACTGATGTTTCAACTTTAATGGCTGCTATGGGAACAACATCGCGTGGGAGGGAGTAGGGGGTACGCCGGGTAGGTGGATCA
>NC_090876.1:4128266-4130766 GCF_036669935.1 Montipora foliosa
CATGGGACAACACAATTGACAAATAATGTTACTGAATAAACAGCAACATTAACCTTCAAAGCTAAAATACAGCAAAAAAAAACAAAAACAAAACAAAACAAAAAAACATGAGACTTGATGATTCTCACACATTCTGCACAATAATTAAGCAAAAATTAATGCAAGTGTTCCAATAGTATTGCTCATGTTTGATTTGCATTCATTTGAGTTGATTTCTATTTGCAGTGTCCCCAATTAAGAAGAATGTAGACACTTAAGGACGTTCGCGCCCAAAACGTTCCCACATACGGATTTTTTTTAAACTTGTCATGCAGAAAGGTAATGATCTACTTTTGTCAAAAAGGCAAAAAAAATGGGGGTCACCGTGCTCGTTTTCGAGATCATGAGGTGCATTTTTAGAAGATTGCGTTACTTTAAGACGAACTTAGCTTACAACTGTCAGCAATAAAAAAGCTACATGAGTGAAATTTAGATCAGGTAAACGTACTCAGTTCAACATAACTAATATAACTAAATCAACCTTTGCAGCTGATGTCTTTTTCTAAGGTGAAATAGACGTTGAAAAACGATACATATTAGTCTAAGAAAGAAAACTTCGGTCGCGTGAGAGCATAAAAGGCCAAATATTTGTAACTTCTCACCTACACATTTTTTTTGTTTTTTGTTAAAATGGACAAAATCAAGAAAGGAAGTGATGTAAGGAAAGAAAAATGGGGGTCACTGAGCATTCAAGAGAGTAAAATCGCTGCGAAGTTCTCAAAGCGATTGTCTATCCGCACTGTCACGCCATTGCGTGACATTTCCGAGAAGACCTGGGTCCACAGCTATCCCATGATACCACATACTTTCATGTTCCATTCTTGTGGAAAATTGTTGCGCCTTTAGCATCGTGTTTACCTGCGTGGTCTACGATGCATGACGTGCGCGTGACATGTGCGAAAAGATGCGCAGTAGCAATGGGCGCGAACGTCCTTAAATGAAGTTCATCATCATTATTATATTATCATTGTGCCTTAGGATCGGAAAGTAGTGACTAAGGAGCCTTAGAGGATCACCAACTACTCTCTTCTGGCAAAAGAAATCAGGAAGATGCATTGGGAGTTGACAAAGATTGTGCTGTTGAGGTTGGTTGCTTGAGTGTGGCGTCTGGTTGGTTAGAGGGTCTTTTGAAAGAACTGGGTTTCCAGATGTCTTGGGCAGCCCTTCGCAATCATTGGGACCACCCTAATTCTCCAGAAGACACTTAGTCTCTAAGTCCACGATACAGGGCTGAGGCTAAGAAGTGTTTAAACATGCAGAGTTTACCATCTCCTTGCAGGTTGTTCTATTTACATGAAGTCCAGAAACTCAAATTTTGTCCACATTTGTTAGCTTACCTTGCCTCAATGAATAACATGGCATGTCTCCTAGCAAATTGTAAACCCTGCTTTCTGTCCACTTCCCTCCCCTCCTAAATAATCAACAATCAGAGTAGGTATTTATTCCACCTAATAGTCACAAACAAAAGAATTATTATGCTCTTAAAAGTGCATGGACTCGGGTTGTTGAAAACACAATGCAAAACAGTGCTATCAACAGTGTTCATTTACTTCATCGGAATAATATAATTAACTACAAACAAAAATTAACTTATCATATATATATTTATTATATATTAGACAGGAGTGTTTTAGTGGAAAATACACCTCTCACAAAATTCATATAAGGAACTACATCCGGGACCTGAGTGGCATATTTTCCATATCCTCACTAGTGAGTATATTGATGATGTCATTTCCTGCCTTTGCAAAGATTCATGAAGTTCTCTGAAGCTGACGTAAAATCCTTCTCTGAGAAATAAGAAAATGCTAACAGAAGAATAAAACTTCATTAATATTAAAATTATTCAAGGAGTTCCTTGCAAGTGAAGAAGAAATGTGAAAATTGAAGAAAGGTCTGCTGCCGAGCTGCAAGAATTTGCGATAAAGTTTATACTCGGTGAAAAACACTCCTGCCTATTTAATAAAAAAGAAAATTACATGTTAGCTCGAAGATATGAATTTTATGTTCTCATCAGTCATGGCAAGAACAATTTCTCACTTGTTCGATGTTCTTGCCACTTGAACATAAAATTCATATCTTCTTGCCACCATGTAATATCCTCTATATATTGTGACAACAAAATTTGACATACCTTATCTATTTTGTTGCCAACTAACATTTTTATTATGTCCTTTTTTGTTGAGTACATTTCCACTTCATTTAGCCATTCCTCCAGTTTATCAAATGTTTCCCTGCTACTTGTATCATAAACTACCAAATGAAAAGAAAACTTTGTAAGCTGTACTTCAGCAGCATTCTAAAAAACATTAAAATTCAAATAAGGGCTAAGACAAACTAACAAATTATTTTTCACACGCAAAATGTTTATAAAAGGAAAAAAAATAGAAGATTGATGCATTGGTATCCAAGTCCCATGTCTTTCTCTGTAACTATCAGCTGAAAGTATTGACCTACATAT
>NC_090876.1:4140766-4143266 GCF_036669935.1 Montipora foliosa
CTCGCTTACAGTCTTTGTGTATCTTGGGTTATTGAATGAAATTGGAGTCATTTGTTTTTGACGAGATCTGATCACCAACTTCCAAGTCAGGGACAGTAAATCTAATACTGACTGATGGCTAACTTTTTTGTTCAATGTTTGCAGTCCTCAATGTGGATTCTTTCACATTCTTCGTGCTCCAACATCCCCAACCAAAAAACTTGAGGAAGATTCGCTGACATACCTTAACCAAGGTGATTTTTTAACATTTCTTTTTCTTTCTTTTTGTTTATAACAATAAATTCAAGAGTAATATGGGAAAAAAAACTAGTTTTTATGACCTAGAATTTCAACTGTTGCTTTATTTGAACAGGACAGTCCTATCTTATAGAACTGACATGTCTTCCAGCTGAAGCACTAAAGTTCGAGGGTCAGTGTGTCAAGGTATCTTTATGAAACTAAATTAATTTTTTTTAGCTAGCCATTGCCACCCTTATGGAAGGGTTTACATGGTTTTCTTTTTATACTAAACATAGAGTGTGGTCAAGCTTTGCTTTTATGAGAGAAAGCTTCAAGTTCAAGAATCTGAAAAATATGAGGAATGGAAGAGCAACAGACCAGCTGATAGACTTTTGGAAATTGGTAAAGTTGTTAAAATAAAAAATGAATAACTTAAAATGATTCTTAATAATAATGTTAATAATCATAATTATATTTGTAGACCTCTCACCATACTGTAAGTTCCAAATTTTCAACAACAACAACAACAACAAATAATGATATTGTTAGTATAATTACCTAGGTGATTATTGAAAATTCTCTGCGCTGATTAGTTGATTTTGTGGTGATTGCTACCCATACCCATACCCATACCCATAAGAGTGGAATCATAGAATTACATGCATTTTAAGCCCATATCTTTTCAAAATTGCCTTTTCAAGATTTCTTAGAATACTTCATTTTAAAACATCCCCTCTTAATATTTAATGAGATGTTAAGTTACTGAAAGAACTGTCCACTATGGCAGTTCAAGCTCTTCCACCAAGTCTTCTGAAACAGGAGAAGCCTTTTTTAGACAAGAGATCAGACCAGTTCAAGTGGAAAACTGCACAGTGGTTGGGAAAAAAGGGTGTAATGAGTGCTGATATACATCTAGATAGTAATCTCAAAAATCAGGGTGTTGTAGGTAACTGGTTTGGCAGGCTTTTTTCCAAAGTTAACGGGAACAGTTTACTCATTGCTAGCAAAAATAACTTCAGATTATGTCAGGTACAATGTACTTTGACTTTAACACAAGGCCTACTTACTAGTGTAAATTATAATTTTATTAGTATTAGTAGTATTAGTATATTAGTAGGCACATGGTGCCTACTAATATTCAATAAGTATTTTTGCATGGTTTACAAATATCTCGGAAAAGCAGATTTTAACCGGTGTTATTGAAATCCAAAAAGAAAATTTTTCAAAGACAATCAATCAACAACATTTGTAGAAAGCTTTAAAATGCAAAGCGATGCATGGTGTTTGTTTCCAAATTGAAGCTTAATTACCTCTGAAAAATGCATTGTTACCCAATTTTCTTTTTGCATTCCAAGGGCACTTGCTAAGTTTTGCTTTCTCTGCTTAGTTTTAAACTGTGCAAAAATATCTCTTTATTAGTAAGCACCATCCATAGGAAACCCAAGTAACTTGAGGTGCGCAGAATGTATGCGCAGTAACAATTTAGTTGCACTTTCCTTAATTCCTTAAGAAGGCAGTGCTCATTGAAACTGTTTGGGAACCTGGGTCACATAGATTCATTTTGAACTTAAAGAATCTGAATAAATATAAGCCATAGAACCATTATTAAATGGATACATTGAAAAATGTGTTTAATCGTGAGATCATGAAACAAAAACAAACCGTTAAATTTGGTAGGCCATACTGTAGAATGTGGCCAGCCAAATGTCCCAATCATGGTGTGTAAAAAAACAGTAACAGTACTATTTGTCCTCTGAATTTGTGCTGTTTATAGCTTCTTTCAATTTAAAAGATTAAAATACTCATTTTTCAGATGTTCCCATGTCAAGTGGTGTTTATAATATCAGAAGCAAAGGAAATTTACTAAACTGTTATGAATTTGAGTGGGATCCAACCAAAGAATCCAAACTTTATGTCATTGTGAGTAGCTCTTGGATCTTCACTGGATTTCTATCATTTACTTAGGACATTGTCTTTATTGATTTGCTCAGAAATCCGTTACAACAAGGAGTAGTGGAAGTGGGAAGCAAGAACGGTGCAGTAGTGAGTGCACTTCCCTCCTATATACGTGTACCAATGTTGCCTTAGTTCATATCCAGGATGACCCCATATTAAAGTGGGTTGAGTAATGTTGGTTCATTGTTCTCCAGTTTTTCCCTTTGACAGAAAAAAACAACATTTGATTTGATTTGTTGCATTAATATTAGTTTCCTATGTTCACCGTTAGTAAAGATTTTGATAATAATTTATAAGTAATACTTCTAATCATAGATAATATGGT
>NC_090876.1:4148266-4160766 GCF_036669935.1 Montipora foliosa
CCAGATCCCCCCCCCCCCCCCCCCTCCCCCCACCAGGGAGGGGCCTAACCCTAACCCTACTACTCATTAAACCATCTTGCCTAATACTCAAACCATTTTGACTGGGCTGTAATTTCACTGCCAGTAAAAGGAAACTTACTGCCTGACTTGCAAGATACCTTTTATCATAGGCAAAAAGTACTGAGTGCATGACATACATGAGTCCATTTATCTTCTTTTAATAATAACAGTTGCCTTTGAAGAATGAAGAGGATAGCAGTTCATGTTGGATGTCTCCAAGGTTTGTTTTTATATGTGCATATTAATTTCTTATGAGTAAATGAAAGGGTTTGTTATTGGGTACTGCTTTGTAAGATTGAGTGTCCAAAGTTGATTATTTTTCACATATTTTGGAATCTTGCTCTGCGGTTTTCAATGATTTTACCAGTTTCAGTATTTGCAGAGCCTGGGCATTGTATCCTGCATATTTTCCTGGCAACAAACCTTTCTCATTTTAATTCCCTGACGAGGTCTTGCTAATACCCCAAAAGTATACTTTTATAGTGAGTCAAAACCATCTGCATAAAAACTTTCAAACCATTTCATTTTAAGTGTAGTGTAATATATTCAGGTCAATAGCTGGATCCATGTCTTCACCTCCCTCAGCTCCCCGAGTGGTGACCACGTCCAGCAATGTCATGACTAGTCCAGCTGTAATGTCCAGTCCATCACGTGCAGGGACAACTTGTTGTTCTGTAAGTAGCTTATTGCACTTTCTTAGGTGCCAAGGTAGATCATTGTATAGTATATCTGCTCACTGTACAGCGATATTTTGGTATAAGAAGTCTGGCAGATATTAAAGGTCTTGTTAGTTGAGGTGGAAATACCCAAAACGTGGGCATGAAAGTCACACTTTGTTCCTCTGAAATATAAGCTTGACGTCCAGGGTGCCAATTCTCTTCAAGAACACCTATACATTTTGTTAAATTGACCCTCAAAAGAAAAAAAAATTGAGGGTAGTCAAAAAAAAAGTAGCCATTAAAATTACTTAATGTGCAAACTACATGACACCTCCTTAATTTTCACCAAAGAAATGTTTTCTTCATGTCAGTTGGTGTTGTAAATTGGACCAAGTTGAGCTTGCACCAAGTTGAGCCGTCTCGGAAAAAAAACCAGTCGTGACAAAGTAATTAACATTCCTCGTTCTTAAAGCAGGCACACAAACATGACAGTTTCTATACCATCCTAGATGGGTTGACTCGATCCGAGTCCGGTCGACCTTGACTCCTTAGAGTCTCCCTATTCTCCATTCTTCCTACATTTTGCTTGCGACCCGACTTGTGAAGAAAAAAGTTTACTTGGATCAAGTTGGGTCAACAACCTGTCTTGAATCGATCGATCCGCCAACATTTTCTACCCTCCCTAATCGCTGTTGTTGCGTAATTAGTATAAGTCTCTTGCAAACCGACTTCCCTTAAGATGGGCCGACGTTTGGAGAAACGGGCTGACTCAGGTCAACTCCGATCGATGGGTACACACAACTCGATCATATCAAGTCCACCTGTTACCATCTGAGATTGGGTATGTTGGACAACTCTCGGCATTTGGCTCCAATATAATTATGTCGAATTGACTTATAAACTGGAGATTTATCAGTAATTAATAAAGCTTTGGTCTACACCTTGACAGTAACCCTAACCCTAACTCCAAACCCTACGTCAAAAAACTACTCTATACAACTTTTACTCAACTCATTCTCAAGTTTTACATTAAATGTGTGTGAATGCATAGGCCTAACACAATGTATTCAACACAATTTAGGAGCTCACATCTGAATCAACAGTTGATGAAACAAGAGTTTGGCTGCAGAATAACAGATTTCAAAACTACATTGCAATGTTTGCTAATTATACAGGTTAGTTTATAAAGTTACTGACAGTCGTTCGTAGTTACATATTAAATTTCTTAAATGTGTTGCTGCTGGTGTACAGGTCATGCGATAATAAAATGCACTTCAAAGAGAAAATGCAAAGAATAATGCATTTTATTATAAAGGAAAGGAACTTTATTTGTAATTTAAGTGTCTAGTCGTTCTAGCCCTCCCTATTGTTTTTGTTTGTTATTTATTTGTTCGAGCAGGTTGAAGTATTGGCGTATTGGCAGCTCTACAGCTGATGTGGACCTGCTATACCCACACACCCATACACTCACGAAGGACAGCCACAACTTCATCCCCTACTCTTCTTGAATAGTGTGTGGGTTCTTTAACGTCCCCACAGGGAACTTATGAACATCAAAGATATTTGTGAGATGGGGCCTACGGTTTATAGTCCTTATCCAAGAAGACTTGAAAGTCTTAACCATTTGCGGGTGTAATTACAAAGGAAGCACTTTCTCCTCAATAACTAAGACCCCGAGTGTTGGTCCGGCTGGAGTTGAACTCATGACCTTTTGTGAGCAAAACTTTCCGCATCCAAGGTTCATGTTCTGTGCAAATGTACCCCATATGAACCATGTGAGCATTAGCCCTACTAATGGAAATGGGCCCACACAAGGACAGAGAAAAACTCTGACCAGGGTGGGAATTGAACCCACGACCTTTGGGTTAGATCACCGCTGCTCTAACTTACTTATTCAAGTAATTTCGTTTATGAAAGTTGACTATTTTGTGGAATGATCTGACTTGGAACGAACTGACCATGGAACTATAAAGTGACCATAATTCATCTGTGCGCCTCAGACGGATAGAATGTGTAAAGATCGAGTCTGGGACAAATGCCAGACTTCTCATGAGTCGAACTTAATTCATAAATTATAAATTTGTACGATAATGTATATCTGGCCTCGATATCAAAATATTTGTAAGAGAGCATGTGTTAACAGTGTTTTTCTTTTTGGTCAACCTATTATAAACATCGCAAGTTAGCAAATGCAACGCTGGTAAATGACGGCGAAGATCTATAAAGATCTATTTGCAAAAATCCAACAAACATTAGTTGACTTGTTTTTGTGAAAGGAATAACGGTGTTGTCGCTGAGGAATGAACATTCCGCTGAATTTGTTAGAAGATCAGCATTTTTCGCAGTATGGACCGTCGTTTTCTAGAACTGCGAAGCACGTATTACTAGAGTAAACACTTCTTTCGTGTATTTGTTTGCATTTGGTTCGATGTTAAGTTCAACATTTGACCCAACAATTTAGGTGGACCGTAATTAATTTGGATCGACCCAAACTACCATTTAGTTCGTCTCATTTGAAGTTCGACGTTTGGCCCGGGCCTAAGGAGAGTAAAGCAGCAACTCAATTAATATTTGGAAAAGCACAAGGGACAATAAAATTCTTTTACATGAATATTAATATTGGAAAAGAAAAAAAGCAGAGTTCACAATGCCTCCCAGGGCTAATCAGGGGCATAGCAAGGACTTTTCAAAGGGGGGGGGGGGAGGGGAAATCACACTCTCTCACACCCAGGGTATTTATATGATTACCGGTTTGTCATGTTGATGTCCATGCTGTTTTTAGTGAAAGTGACAATTTTTTCCGATGAGCATTGAGTGTAGGGGTGGGTTGGGGTTAATCCTGTGCTGTCATTGAGACTGAGTATAATCATTCCTCATACATATTTTTCTACTCCCTACAAAAATTAACATTTGAGTTGATTTGTAGAAAATATGGTTACCTTGGGCTTACAAATCAGTTTAGAAAAAAGTAAACATTCATATGAAATTTCATTGTAGGTGCTGATCTTCTCAGATTGTCCAAGCAGGACATGGTTCAGATCTTAGGGCCTGCTGATGGTATACGCTTACATAACTCCCTTCAGGCCAGGTGCTAATGTTAAAGAGTTCATAGTTGTTAATTATTTTATTCACTGATCTTCTGTTTAATGCTAACACTGTCTTGTAGACTAATCAAAAGAAAGAATGCCAATGGTCAGTTCTGGAGGTGAAATATGTGGAGGTAGAATTGGGAAAATTGATCTCCCCCCAATGTTTTGTCCACCAGTCTCGAGCTTTGACACCAGGCTCTGTAGCTGCTGGGCCAACTATGGATATGCAGGGTACTTTTTTCCTGCAAGTATTTAATACATAATCTTTGTACAGTATGTAATGGGATCTTGTTTTGATATTTACATTGTGAAACTAACCAGCATTTCATGGCAAATCCTGTATTAAAAATACAGGAATGAACAAACAAACCAGCAAAAAAATAATAGACAACCAACTAAACAAAGTGTGGTATTAGAGATTTGTGTTTCTTTTCTTTTGGTCTTTCAGGGCTGCTCGTCCATTATTGACAATATACATTTGCATGGATTCTGCACAACAAAATTCAGGGATGAAGGAATATTATGCCATGTATCTTGAAGCCTTAAATGTTGTTGAACTTCGCAAAAAACTTGCTATCAAATGCAGTCTTAGTGTGGAACAGGTTGTAGCCATATATCGGTAGGTACATTAAATTTGGTTAGTTCTGGTCATGTAGTGCTTGAAAAAAGGAGTGGTAATTACTGTATGCAGTTTTCAAACAAGTTATGTTACTTTGCTGATAACACAGACAGCATATGAATGCAAGGCAAACGGATTTGGCCCTATTAGTTTAGTGGTCTCTCTGATTTGTTGAGAATAAGGCAGGAATTTTTTGAGCCAATCACCAAATATTGAATTTCAAAATCTAAGTAAACCTGCTATAATAATATTATAATAATATTGAGAACCACTCCAGACATAAAGCCGATGCGAGTCAGGCTTCTGCCATTTTTGTGGCAAGTTGAACATACAGGTACAGTCGACCCTCGATTATCCGGACTCGTTGGGACTAGACGAAATACGGTCCAGATAATCGAGGGTTCGGATAATCGAGAATATGAATATTAATGAGGAACAAAAACTGATTATATTAAGAAAGCGACATTTAATCGTGAATCAAAACATTTGCAAATCGTTTGGAAGACAATATTTTCCATTTTGGAGCGCTGCTATATTTTGCTTTTTGAAAGAGAAACAAACTCGCGTTTACCTTACTTTTCAACGCTGTAGTTTTAAAAAGAATATGGCTAGGGATCTTGATGATGACTAATAAATATTCATGACAAAATTGGGACCAGAGAAAAAGTCCGGATCATCGAGAAATCCGGATAATTGAGGTCCGGATAATCGAGGTTCAACTGTAGTTCTTATGTGTGTTAGTTCTTGATATCACAGCATAGTCAACTCAAGCCACACTTTTATTCAAAGGCCAGTTATTTAAGCACTTATCAAGGCTAACTTTCATTCTGTTTCTTCACACATTTAGTGGTAGGTCACATAATTATGAAATTTAAATGTGGTAACAAGAATAAGTGATGACTTGCTTCATTTTAGACAAGGTCCAACAGGGATATATGTTCTAGTGGATGATGAGGTAGGCATTATTTTGGGCAGTTATGTGGGAAGTCTTTATTGGTGTACCCTGGGTGCCAGAGGAATTTTTTTTCAAGGTCTGAGAGAACGCTCAGTCATTCCAAATCAACGGTCGAGGACGATATTGTTCGTCCTCAACCTTTGACTTGGAATCACTGATTGTTCTCTCCGACCTAGAAAAAAAAAAACCTCTAGTACCCAAGGTTTTATTGGTGCCAATATAAAACTAGATTTATTTTTCCTTTGTGTACACTTAGTTGTCCTTTTCAGGTAATTTAAGTTTTTTTGTATCTTAAGTTGTTCCTTTTCTCTTCACATTTGTTTAAGATGGTGAGAAATTTTGTGGATGAAGGGCATTTTATCATACAGCTTGTTAGAGGTGAGAGACAAGTTTTTAAGGATACAAAACCCAAACACAGGTGATCCTGTAATGTGGGACTGGGACCTCTTTCCTTGTGTTGGTATTCTAGAACAAGGTAACACCATGAGTTTGGTCATGAAAGAGTTAACCCTTTGGTATGTTGATGAATTATTTTATTTTGTAGTAAATGATGCAACCAAAGATTTCCATGCAAACAGGTTGTGGTTTTGTAATGCATGGACAAAAAAATTAAATATTTAAATGAAAATTTTAGTTTTGGAGTTGTTTTTTGTTTTTACAGAGAAGGACACATATCAAGTAATTTTGAAATGATGCAAGAAACAAGATCAAGTGCAAAGAGAAACATTTGAGTTTGTGTCACTTTCAACTCAACATGAGCAGAGGCTAAAATGTTGTTGAAAAAATTGCAGTTTGTGCATTCAGTACCATAACAAATGAAAACTGCTAACCACCATGAAATATGCTACCATACTCGACAAACCCAGGACAGGATCTGGCTACCAACATTACATGTACCTTATGGCATAATATTTAAAGCTCTTAACATTGTGCTAGTGAAAAAGACGGCAGCTCTTACCCTGAGGATGACAGAGGAAAAAAAATAAATATGTAGTGAAAAGTTGTTTGGCACATGAGAGAATTAAGACACTCAGAATTAGTCTATGTTGTTAGATTTCTCTGTTTGTATCTTTGTCTGGAAGATTATCCCTTTTTGAAACACCACATGTCTAGCATGGAATCTCCATTATTCATTCCAGTAGAAGTGTAGATATGTCTTGTAGCCACTGGCATTCTTGTCAGTTTTAATTGATAGGACTATCATTACAGTGTCCCAATTTTTTGGGAAATGTCTCCTTCAATTTCAAAAGAAAAGCAACATTTGCTCAAAATACACACTGTATTCAGTTAAAACTTGTATCATGTGATGAATGGAGGTGGGGTGTGACTGTGTCTGTCAGCAAGCCAAAAGCAAAGGTCCTTTTTGTTGTCAATGAAAGGCTGCATAATTTATGTTTTGGGCTCTATTGTTTGAAAATATAAATTAGTCCTCTTAGCCTTTTGCATGTTTTTCAAAGTGGCCTATTTAGATTTTTGCCCTCATGTGTTCCTCATTTTTGTTAGTCCTTAACAATTTCCTGTTATTCAGACGAGATTGGTTTTCAGTCTCAGAGTGAGACTTTTTCCTGTTCATGTTGTAACAGGAAAATTTGGTATTGGATGCCATACATCTCATTCCAAAATGGGCACTATTTTAGTATTGTTTTCTTTCCTTGCAAATTGGCTCTTTAGCGCTTTCAAATGTAAAATTCAAAACAATATTTAACCTTGAACAAGACCAAAAGGGCCAATTTGCAATTAAACAAACAAATACTAAAATGGTAGCCATTTTGGAATAAGGTGTATTCAGTTTGCTGGGGACTATCATTGATTAGAAATGCATTGTTTTCTCTGCAAATTCATTTTAATGACTGTAACTTATTCCTTCTTTTTTCTCTTAAAAAGGGGAACATTTAAAAATTGATGTTAAAAATTACTTTACATTTACCTATGTTTGTTGCCACAAAACAATGCATATTTACACTATTTACAACATGAATGTGATGCTGTGCATCCTGTGTTGGTCTTGCTTCAGACCATTGCAAACTGACGTGAAGTGAAGTAATTGCAATCCTAGAATACTGACTGACTGACTGAAGTGAAGTAATTGCAATCCTAGAATACCTGTGTGTCATCTAGATTCCATGTATCAGTATTAATCTTAGAGCATACTTAGTTTCCTTTTTACAACTCTAAATATCTCACTTTACTGAAAAAGTGGTTCATTAACTGCAATCGACTCCTTCGAGGTTATACCACAGGGTTAAACTAAGACAAGCCAAAATGATGACCACAATGATGCTAGACCAAGACAAAAATAGCTTGAAAATTAATTTTCAACTTTCCTCAACAAATTCAGAGGTTTCAATAAAAGTGAGTTACCAGCGGTCTACCACTGCCTCACACCCCTTATGACTGTTTGATTACCCTAATACCAGGCTCTTGTGTTTGGGTTTGAGCTGGGATCAACACCACCTGTTCCACCGTCACCCACCACTTATGGAAACCTCTGAGTAATCTACACTTTACAAATTTCAAGGAGTTAACTGCCTACTAAGAGAGATCAACAGTTAATTTAGAAGCAGTATTGGATTTGAGATGGCAAATGACCAAAAATATCAAGTTAGCTATGACCAATCTCTTATCCAACAAGGCTGTATGATATACTGTTTTCTTTCCCACTTAAATATTTCAGACTTGCATAAAACTACCAATCTCGCTTTCCATAGGATGAAGCTTTTAGTTCACTAAGGATTAGAATTTTACCACTATGGTTGTACAATGGCACACCTTGGCAGAATTTCAGGAAATACCAGATAAGCTTAGTCCCCATGTGGTATTTGCAAAAGAACTTAATTGTAGCAGAAAGCTGTTTTTGTTGCTACTGTTGCATCAAACCCGAATTTTTTCTCCCCACTAAACAAAAGTGTTTTATTGTGGTCAAGACCTGTCTTAGATGATAGTGTTTCCTCTGGCATTGTGGACCCCAAAACACCCAACATATTGTTGCACAGTATTTCTTTCAACAGTTCTTATTCTGCACCACTCTACTGTTTTTTTCGTGATTCAGAGTCAATATTCTTGCCTACATACACGCTACCATTGGCACCTTGAAATAGTGAATATTCTTTCGATGAAAGCGGTTTGCCACTTTCATCTCTTAGACTTCTAAAGAGATGATCTTGCAGTTCATTAATTTTATTTTTGTAGTAGGAATTCTCATCATGAAGTTTCTTCCTTTCTTTAAGTATCTCTTCTTTCTTCTGTTTAAGACTGTCTATGTCTTCTTCAATATCTGCAACAAGCTCTATCTTCCTTTTACGACACAGTCGTGCTGCAACCTTATTCTTTCCTCTTCTACGAATGTCCCTTGCTCTTTGTGCTTGTGGTTCAGGCAGTGTTTCCAAAAAGGTGTTAAATTCGCTGATAGTCATATCAACTATTTCATCTTCCGAGGCAAATCTTGATGCTGTTGAGGACGAAGCAACCTTAGGCCTTGCATCTTTGTATGCATCTCTTGGCACTTTTACTGGCGTAAATCTAGTAGATGTGCTTGCTGGTTGGTCTGGAAAATCAGTTTTCTCTTGCTTTACTGTTACACTTGATAGGAGTGGTAATGGTGCACTTTCCCAGTCTCCAGTATAGGACTGACTTAAGGAAGATAACTCTGTAGAAGAAAAACCAAACAACAATACATTACATGCCTTTGAAATGGTGACCACGAGTGTATAGAAAAAGTTCTGGATGTTTGAAAGGGTGCAACAATTGGACAGCTTTTAGCCTTGGGATTATTATAAGTGAGTGGAATGATGGATTGCAGTGCACTAAAAATATCAGCAAAGAAATTTTAGAAGTTTATAACATGCTATGAACCGGCAAAGCAGATTAACCAATATCAAAAAATACCGGAAACTCTTTCTTTGTCCCTTCAAAATTTTGCATAACCATTGTTTCCAGTTTCTCTTGGGGCCATTTTAAGTCCCAAGAGAAAATAAAAACAATGCTTATGCAAAATTTTGGAGGGACAAACAAAGAGTATTATGGTATTTTTGATATTGGCTTATTGTTGTACACTTCTTGTTTGAGATAAATTGGTAAGGTACCCGCCCCCATGAGGTAATTAGTGGCACCCATTATACTGTATTTTTTAATATCTTGTCTTCTTTTCTTCCTGCCTATGTACTTTCATGAAGCTGTTCAGTGGTTTTTTACTGAATCTTACGGCTTCTGCCCTTTTATAGGCATGAATTTTAACAATTCCTTGCAGAGCGTAACATGCAGTTCTGCACGCCAAGGAAAAGATCCACTTGAATAAAAGTAATTATCGGAGTTTAATATTTGTGCACATCCTGTAGTGAAAAAACATAATTTGTTAACATGAGAGAAGACCCAAAATGGTAAGTTTCAAAAGCCCTTCGTATGCAAATAACCACCCATGACGAAAGTAAATGGATAATGGTACAGTATATGCAGTATCTTGATATCGGCCCGTTGGTACAACAATGGATCCCATTCACTTACTTTGCTTAAAAGTCACGAAACCAAACTCGGGCAAGGTCGTTAAAGCAAACTGTGACTGTTTTTGAGCAACGTGATAAATAATAAATATTTGCTATGCGCACTTGTCATGAAATAGGGGCAAAGCATGTAATCCCTTCAGTCTTGATCATTACGTTTTGGTTACGGACGTGTAATTACGCAACGACATACTTTATTTTCCTTTACTTATCACGCACAACTCTTCGCTTTAAAAAATAAAATGAAGTTAGACATACCAGTAAAAGATCCACCACTGTCGTTTCTTGTCGCTGTTGCTTCTGAAAAAACTGGCAGAGGTTCCTGGCCAAGCGGGAGCAAGTTATCGTGTTTACTCTCGACTGTAGTTTCAACCACTGGGCGAGGATCAAAAATGTCTAATGGCAGATCATTTGAATAGTCCAAATTATCGGCAAAAGATACAAAATCGAAAGCCGCGTCTCCTTGTGTCCCAGATTCTTGAAATTCTTCGTTTGTGGCAGAGAAATCAATGGAGTATGGGTCGAGCTGTTCTAAACCATCAAATGAGAAAGGCTCTTCTAAAGAAATTGCTTCGAAAGGGTCCTTTCTGATGAAATCGGTTGGAACGTACGATTCGTGAGGGCTGTTTGGAACTTTCCTGGTGTAAGCGTCGACCGGGCTCAATGGTTCGGTCTTGACAATAGGGTAAAATGATTGCTGCTCTGGTGTAAAGGCTTTCTTTTGAGGAGGTTCATCGTAAATAGAGTCCAGGTCAATGTAATCCTCCAGTTCAAAATCAAATCCCTTCAAAAGATCTTGATCAGCCAAGGAAAATCCACTGGCTGCACCAGCATTGTTGAATTCTTCGGGTGCTTGAAAATTGCCACAGCTTGACTCGAGATCGTGAGGAGGAGAACCACTGACTGAGGAAAGAGCGGATGGCGATCGACCACCGTCGGAGCAATAACCGCTATCCAATTCAGCACTGAAAGACGTGCGTGTTTCTCTGGGTGCGTGACTCTCTCCATTAAATAGCATGGCAACTGCATCTGTGTCAAGTTGGTTCTGACTTGCCGTATGCCAATCTAGAAACTCACTGAATGGGTTGCCTTGTGCTACTATTTCTTTTGGTCCAATTGGAAAGTTGAAGTTGCTTGTGCTGCTTGGCGCAAATGCTACTCCAGTGTAATTGTGAGGGTACGCAACAACTGGCATCGGTGGAGTTGTATTTTGGCCCAGAAACCCTTGAAGATCGGGTCTGAGAAGTGAGAGGGCCATCGTAAGATGTAGCAAGTTCGTAGAGTCGAAATATTTTTTGCCAACAGCCATATTTGAACCGGTAATTATCTTCGCGTGGTAAGACTTCAAGGGAACTCGATTTGGTACACTAGAACTGTCCCACTGTCTGAGTAGTTTGCCTGCAAAATTCCTTTTTGACCAATTCACTTTGTGAACGCAAAAGACGAAAACTCGTTCGTTTCCAAGTTATCCGCCCTACAATTTGCAAAAATTTCCTCGTGATCAATTCAATAATGCGCTGAGTCACCGTGCTTTTATAGTGGAACAAACTATTTTGGTATCGATGATGTAGTTTTCTAGAACGTCCAATGACAAGGCTCAAATCTCAACAATCTCAACACTGATTGGTGGATTTCTTATTGACGTCATTTGACAATATATCAACTGTTTTCTTTCTGTTTTCCTGTTTTGCTGAGTTTTGTCCAATAGGTGAATGACAATTGACGTCACCGCATACAACGTCGATCGGGTTAAGCCAGCGGTATTTAAATTCAACATGGCTGACAGTGAATTTACAGAAGCAGAAAGAAAACGCTTGGAAATTATCAACAAGCAGTTCTCTTTACGACAGAAGAAAATTGCCCAAATGAAAAGAAGAAACATTGCAGTATTTGGCTGTCTTTTGTTTTCAGTAGCTGGAATTTGTATCCTTTGAAACTCTCATTTTGCACGATGCAAAAGCTGAAGCTTAGTTCCTTCCTCACGAGTGCAACAAGTATGAACTGAAGGTAGTTTGCAAGACCATGACCTTTTAAATGAAAACTGCCAGCTAAACCTAACTGTGACAATCACGTCCTCTAACCCAAAGTATTATCTTAATGGGATAAGGAGGTGCAAGGAATGCGCAGTGGTGAGAGCACTCGCCTCCCACCAATGTGGCTCCTGGTTCGATTCCGAGATCCGGCGTCATATGTGCGTTGAGTTTGTTGGTTCTCTACTCAGCACCCAGGTTGGATACTTAATTTTGAGAGCACTCACCATCGGGGCGAGTGACCCTCAAAATGCACTCGCCCAAGAGTTTACCCCCACCCCCTTAATCTCTCCAGCCAATTTAGTCATCTTTCACTTTTGCTATTTAAAGCCATTGAAATTTACTTCAACACTGAAAGGCTATTAAATTAAATAGGAAGTCTGTTTTAGTTTCCACACGCATTGATCAGGGTGCTGGGAAAGGACGGGAAAAAATTCGCTTGCAATGTTGTCAAGCACGAGCACCGAGGATTATTACTTCAATGAAAAATAATATTTAGAGACCTTAAATCCCAAGAAAACACAATGGAGGCACTTACTTTATATTTTAAATTGACTTTTTTATTGATGAATCTTCGTAAGATCCCTGCAGT
>NC_090876.1:4165766-4170766 GCF_036669935.1 Montipora foliosa
TATTGAGCAAATTTGGTCCAAAAAAATATCTAGTGCACATTCAAAATAACTTATTTGAGTTGCCGTCCTAATTAAAACTGACATGACAGAACAGGCTATGCAGCAGTGAATAGGTATTTTCAAAGTTTGTTTTAAGTCTCTAGTCAGCTTATAATTAACAATTATTTGCTGAAGGTGAAAGCACTCATTATTATATGAATTTACATTGGCTAGACTCAAGCTTATAGGATGAATAGGTATCAATTTCCTCATTATTTTTCTTTGGTCTGCTGGTAATGTTTTTTCAGGAAATTTCCTTAATATTTTAAGATGGATATACACTCTTAGCAACAAGGCAAGAAAAACTGGACTTTGATGACTGACGGAGAGCATAGACCTGTAGAGGAGAATATCTCATTGCCATTCCTGAGGATAACTTCGGAAGAAAAAACTACATTATTGCAATGGCCAATCTTTTTTATGCATCCTAATTTCTCACCTTCATATTACCAAGGAAGTTTATAAAGACTATCAAACCTCTCTTTTAAGTGCCAGAATCCTTGGAAATATGGTTAAGGAGCAAAAGAGATGACTTAGTTTCAAGGTGGAAATATGAGAGTGCACTGTGTGAAATTTACCTGTTGCAGGATTATTGATAAAAACAGGCCCGAATTGCACAAGTAAGTCAATAAAATTGTCAAATTGGAGACATAGTGCTTGCTTGTGGACTGTTGTTCTGACTGTTCAAATGATTAATGAATGCTCTACTGTTAGACAGTAGAACACTTTCGTACTTGTACTTTAAAACAATGGACAAGAAACAGAAAGCTATCTTGTATGTAAATTGCCACAAAACCATTTCTTTCAAAACCTTAACCCACTGACCCCTGAGAGTGAGACTTTTAACAGATTTTACTTGTCAACTGGGGGCGTCCTAGGCCTTTGAGTTGGGATTGATTGATATAAATTATTTCCCAGGACAAAATTTGGGAGGAAAGCAGGGTTGGGGCAGAAGTAAAAGCTCTTGACTTCCATGTGTCCATGTGTTTGGAGGTTTCTCTCAGGGTACTCCAACATTTAATGGGAGTGGGGACTGCTTAACTTGAATGCATTTTCAGATTTTCAGTGTCCAAAATTAGAACACTTTTGCTGAGGTATATTACGTTAAGAGTGAAATAAAGAACCTAATTATAATAATTATTAGGTATCATCATCATCATCATATATCTGCATGTTTTCCTAATCATAAATGTAATCTGAGGTAGCAGTGTTTAAGAGTTTCCCCCAATGACAATATACACTTACATAACAATAAAGCAGTTCACCACAGACTTCTAGAGCTTTTGTTTTATTCATCACATGAAGGTGCCAATTTTGTGTTACACGTAACTAAGTTTTTGAAACAGTATTAAACCCTAAGTGTAGACAAGGAACCATGATCCAAGCATAATATTTGCCTTTCTGAGTGTTTAATTTGTGCAAAATGATTATACTACTAGTTATGCAAAAACAGCCATGTTGTCCATACCAGACAAAAACTATAGATGATAAATTTTCTTCAAACCAGGGTAAGAAAAATGGTTACTTGTCCTCAGTTTAGTCCAAGATTACTTTTTTTTGGAACCAGATGAATAACAGAAAGGAAGCATTGCAGGGATCACTCAAACTTTTACTTGCAGTAAAGATTTAAACATGAGTAGTTTTTCAATAAGTATGGTATTCACTCAATCACAAAATTGGGATGAACAACAAGGAATGGGTCTTCCTCTTCTGATGGTGTGTAAGCCTCTTCTGTTGCACCCCATTCCTTCAATGCCAAAATTACATGATCCTGAAACCATTCAAAAACTGTTTTCACTAATGTTATCAATCACACAGGCAATACTAAACCACGAAACAGCAAAACAAAACACAAAAACACCATTTATGACCTCACCATACATCAAATACTAACCAACAGAGGTTGGAATAGAGATTAAATATCTACAATCGGCGTCAAAATTGTTGAGACACTCTTATCCTTTTGGGTCGACTTCAACCTCGGTGCAAAAATACCCCCCTCCGTTGCACAATGTTGTGTTTTTTTCTGTTTCCTACGAGTCTTTTAAACAGCGGTACAACATTGATTAGGGTGGGAGAGAGGGAGGGGTATCCCGCAAAAGTACTTTTTGAACATTAACTTTTCTTTGCAAACAATTTATGTGTCGTTGCCAGTGTGCTCTGTTGGCAACTGTCTCAACTAATTTTGTCGCGGATTGTAGGCATAAACTATATTTAATCTCAAATCCAACCTTTTTCGGTTAGTATTCAATGTACATATGGTGGGGTCATACTTGGTGTTTTGGTGCTTCATTTCACTGTTTCGTTGTTTAGATTAATAATGTCCCACTCACACTGTGCCTTTAAATGTGCTTGGAAGTTAAACTTTAAACTAAAGGTGACACTTTTAAACTGCCATTAATTTATATATGTTCAATGATAGTTGATGGATTGTGAACAACATGAGCAGATGCAGGGGATCAAAATCAGCCAATTAAATTGCTAAATGTTATGCATTTACCTATTCTGCTATGCTGGTTGATTTTAGTAAAAACTGAACCAATGATTGGAATTTGAATACATAGGTCAGTAAATTTTCCTTCACTGTTTCCTTGACTTGTCGATTAGTGCCCAAAATTAGCTCATTTTTTTAGTAAGCTGTTGTCAACAGGTTGTATCATCAATGATCCTTACACCTTGACAAACATAATGAAAAAAAAAACAAAAAAAAAAACCTAAAATTCCTTACAAGGTGCATGGACAAGTAAATCCCCAAATTTGATGCAAGACAACAATTGTATTGGTTGCCCACAAAGGATTCTTTCCTTAACATCAAGTGGAAAGTACACATGAAGCAGCAAGGTACTTACATGAGTTATAAGTCGATCCAGCACCTTGTCAACAAGTAGTTTCTTTTCAGCTAACTCTTCCTCTGTCTCGATCTGACTTTCAATGTCTTTTAGATACTGGTTCACAATGTCACTTCTGCGCACTCCTGATTCACCTGTAAACAAATGGAAATTTGATTTATGGGCAACTCAAGTAGTATTTATAATAATTTAAACAAATAAATTGATTTTGCATGCATACAATATTGTTATTTAAAAATTATATATTAATCAGGGTTTTCATTAGTGTAGTGTATTAGACTGGAAACAGTGTTATGGCGAAGATATGATATCGTTGACATCACCTATTGTCATTAATGTGCCTGGCTATCCAAACAAAGGGTCTTTCATTCCTGTGGTTGGCACATTTGAATAACAAACAATGTTCTTAAACAGATATCTTCCCACTCTCTTCGTCATGTGTGTGCACGTGTGTGGAGAGCCATGGTCCTAGATCGAGTTTAGTAGTTGTGTTCTTTGAGAAGATCCTGACAGTAATAATTTCAATTACCGGTAAGAAGTTTTTTCATAGGTATTTAAAATGAGATTAGGGTTAATTTGTTTCCTCTGAAGTGCACTTTTCCAGCTATTGGAAAATAATTTGTTCATGTGGTTGGCAGCCAATAAAAACAGTGTGGTGGTCACATGACTGAAAACCCCTAAAAAACTTTTTAAAAAACCCCATAGCAGTTAAAAATGTCACCCAACTTACATTTCATATCTTAATTACAGAAGAAATGTTTGGTATTTTGATATGGAGTACTACATGTAGTAATATTATTATTTGGGGTCACTTACTTACCTACATCACACATATACTTCATAAGTAGAATACAATATTTGCATGAGATCTTAATGGGATTGAAAATAGGCACACCCGTGTAATCTATCAACAATCACAATAACTTATTCTACCAACATAAACCCTCACCATCACCAGCGCTTTCTTCTGCCCTCCTAATTGAGATTACTAGTTGTGTAGCCATTGATTTGTATTCTGTATACTTCAAGGACAGCTTTGATTTACTCTTGTCACTCCTGTGGGAATCCTCCTCAACATGGCCATTGACCATGCCACTTGGATGGGGTGCTGTCTGGGTATCACCATTTGTATCCACATCCATATCTTCAGTCAAGACAAACATAATTTACTGTTTTTCTGCATTTGTACCATCATCATTAATTTTTTGTATAACTTTGAATGCAGGATGGGATTTAAGCTGAGATGAATGCCAGTTTCACTGCCATTTTTTGCATTTAAGGATGGTGCCTACATGTACTAATTAACAATATTTTTGCCCCGGTGTGTGATTATGCAGGAAATGTAGATCTTAACAAATGTTATTGAAATCCAAAAAGAAAATTGGGGGTAACCACGCATTTTTCAAAGATAATTCATGAATAATATTTGCAAAAAGCTTTAAAATACAAAGCAATGTATGGCTTTCTTTCTCAAATTGAAGCTTAATTATCTCTCAAAAATGCATGGTTACCCCAAATTTTCTTTTTGGATACCAAGAGTACTTACTAAGATCTACTTTCTCCGGATAGTTTTAAACTGCGCAAAAATAACCCTGTATTATTAAGCACGGCTGATAGGAAATCCGAGTATCTCAAGATGCGCAGAACGTATGAGCGATAACAATAGTAGGCACCGTCCTTAAGTTGGTTTCTTATACAAATGTCTTGCATACTGCTAGGACAGACAATGCCAAATGGTGGCATGACCATATTGATTATATAAGTGGTAAAATTAGCAAAAGTTTAAATATTATTACAAAACTAAAAAGTCATGTTACAAAACGGGCACTATTAAACCATAAAACAGTGAAATGAAACACTAAAACACCACGTATGATCCCACCATAGACTGAATTTGAGGTTAAATATGGTTTTGGCCCTAATTAGGCCCAAAACATTATTGCTCCTAATTCATTGAGATTAAGGGTGCGTTCAATTGACCGTATTCCGGAATAGGAATAAGTGGAATAGAAGTTAGAAATCCTTCGTTTTTTATGGAGATTCACATTAATTAAAATTGTCAAACACCCGCTAAAATGCTATTTTAAACATATCTTTATCATCCTTGTTGCT
>NC_090876.1:4175766-4200766 GCF_036669935.1 Montipora foliosa
ACATGCAGCAAATGTTTGAAGATCGAAATGAAACAATCTTTGGTTTACCTCATCTTGACAATAGAGACGTGCCATTGCCTCTGAGAGTCGAATCATGCTCTCCAATTGGCGCACTGTTATTCGCCAAGCAGACCTTGCCATACCTGAAAAGAAGGCCCAGAAAATAACTTCACAATAACACAATAAATACAAATGCCTTCGTCTGTGTGGATCCTACTGTACAATAACGTTGTTTACCTCTTGAGGTAACATGCAACAGTAAAGACTTACTGGTGGAATCTCTCTCTCGTAAATGTTTATACTGCTCTACTATGAAATCCTGTGCATCTTTATTTATCTAAAAATGAAAAAAAAATAACCAAAGAACTTTTTTCATCTTTTTTTCCCATGTTTAACTTGCATCAAATAATGCAAACTTGGGGTACAGCCATTACGACAGAAAGTTATTGTAATGATATAAAAACTAGGCGCTCCATGAGCGTACACTGGGTTGCCTGTGGTACATGTTACTCGAAAACAGAATGGACTTGGGTGGTATTGAACTGCAGAATTCCAGGCAATTTTTTTTAAGTCGGGGGTCATTAAGATCATTTAAGGGTTCACCCAAAAGTTGTAACAGCAGATGCCCTTTGGCTCACGTTCATACGACGAAACATCTTTTTCCGAGGTTAAAAACCTTGCTACCAGGCTATTAATCATTTGTCAGAAAGAAAAAATTCCTGTCATCTTTAGAAAAAATAGGCACGCATTGCGCACGTATGGCACTTTAATTTAAGAAAACATGTACCGTGTTTCTATTGAGTTATAGAAACACGAGTGGAAGTTTGGGAGAACGAGAAATGCTATGGGAACACGAGCTGCAGGCGAGTGTTTCCACAGCTTTTTCGAGTTCTCCCAAACTTTCATGAGTGTTTCTATAACTCGATAGAAACACGGAGTACGTGTTTTCTATTTCTTTTAGAAAGCAACACGACGAGAAAAAGGAAAACAGCTTGTTAACTCTAATTATCAAAATGTAAATTCTTTTTGCTCACACCATGACTACGTCAACAGCTCGTGCTAGTTCTGTGTCTCCATCAAGTTATAGAAACACAATTTTTAACCAATCAGCCCGCATATTTTCTTAGGACTATTTTCTAATCTATATTGTCAACTGAGCTGTGTTTTGTCTTCCAGGAGATTCAATTTGTCTTTGCATATAAGTAGCTCTAATAGTACACGATATTGTTTTGGTATTGTATCTCATCTTATGGTTCACCACTAAATTTTCTCCAATTCTTATTGGTTTAAATTGATCACGTGACGCGACAGTGTTCGTCCGCGGAGAGACACTATCAGCCCATAGTGCCCGTCCGAGGAAAATACCCGGATGGATAGTAGTCGTCCGCTGAAAAAACAGTTGACAGTTGTACGCTATTCTTTCGCTGCGAATTATTGACATTTGTGACAGCCTGTACGCATGAATAAATATTTGATTGATCTGCATTAAGTGGGTTTTGACTGTTTTTCAATTGGCGCGCGGAAGAAAATTTAGTGGTGAACAATAAAGACAATAGAGTGTTTATGTCTCGAACTATCGGTCTGATAGTTGCCCCTTGGAAATTTGATGTTCTTAAAACTAGCATATTAGCCCTCGAAGCTCCGCTTCTCGGGCAAATATTTGTTTTAAGAACATCAAATTTCCACGGGGCAAATATCAGCCGATAGTTCCTCCACAGAAACACTCTACTGTTTAAGTAGTGCCCCCTGAGAAGACATGTGGTTACTAGCAAAGTACTAAACCCAGAGAGATTGAAGAAAATAAAAGGGAATCGAGAAACATTGGCTGCTAGGGTGACATGTTGATCATTTTCAAGTTCCCTCACAACTTCTTTTCACCACAAGTTTATAAGCATGCACTCTGAGTGTCTGACAGCTTTGTAATACTAAATTTCACTGAACTTAGTCCCTGTCCGGCGGGATTAGTATCTGGATGGGTGACCTAAAAAATATACCACTTTGTAACAGAAGCATAGGACAGAAAATTCTATTTTAACGCTCAAAAATGCAAACTAAGCAAGGTACAGATTTTGTTAGCTTGCTTTATGCAAAAGTAAATAAATATTGATACACAGTTTTTAGGAAAAGCAGAGGGAAGTTTTCAGGACGGTCGATCGAGAATGAAATATTTTGCCATCAGCAACAAAATTTACGACATGAAAACATTAATTTTGAACTGTGAATATAAAAAGTTACCGTCAGCGAAAAACATTTTGCGAGATTTTTGCTACATTCAATTTTGTTATTGTGCGTTTGGCTGCACAAGTAAATCGCAAAATCGAATTTAGCAGGCGCGGTGATCAAGTTACCGTGGCATGTTTACTCGCAAAACAGTGAAGCATCTGTGTCAAATGATGGCAAGATACCGGGTTTTTGCTTTTGTTAGTTTTCTTTTTCTTTCAAGTGTTATAAAGTTTGACAAGAAATGTGCAAATCCAACACAGAGATCACAATCGCCCAACTCTTGAGGTTGACCATTGTTTCTGCAAAGTCAAAAATTTACTCTCCAAGACGAGGTTATTTATCACCAGGTAATTCCATCGTTTTGGAAATAGCAGCTACTTTATTATTCATCAGCGTCACAATTATTTGATGATTTTTGGGCTCATTTTGTTAAAACTCAAGCACCCTTCCAACAGACCTGTTCATTTTCGTGACTTATGCACAAGCTGCCGCACTACCACAAAAATCCTCCCCTATCACATTTCAACCCACTTAGGCAAATTTGTTAAGCTCAAAAATTACACAACATGAAAAATTTTCAAACAGTGGAAATCTCACAAAAACCTTTTCCAGCAAATAATTTATTGAAACAAACAACATATTTGCCATTAGAGGCAAAAACCCTTCCTATTTCAATTGCGTGCGTGTAAACAAGACACAATCCATGTCACAAAGCATATGCAATTAAATAAATTTCTGACAGTTTACATCAAACCCTTTTCAAAAGAACTTGACCATAAATAACGAAGCACAAAAGAGACAACAAGCTTTCATTCAAATAATTCTTCACTGTCACATTTCCAATTTTTTTTGCCTTTGCAGAGTTGAGTACAAAATAAATGTAAATCGCCAGAAAACTTAGATGTGACTTCAGTAAAAACTGTGATGCATTGAAGGCATTCGATTCCTTCAGTGTTGTATATAATACCAAGTTAGAAAAAATATTAGAAACAAAGATCACTTGATATCCAATGGTGAAGACCATTACTTGTCGCTTTAAAAATTCCGAATATTTATTTTTCACTGCCTGTCTTGTTCATCCAATTGACGTTCCATTCTTGAGCTCCATGAGGGTATATTTTGTCTAAAGATCCACTAAAACGCCATTCGTGTTACAATGACTTTTGACGCCATTGAAGGTTAACAAGAGTTAGTGAAATTTCCAATTGTTACCGGAAGACTGTGCAGAGTTGAGTTCAAATAAATACAAATAGACAGACAATAGAGATCACAGATCCACTTAAAGTGTTTGATTCCTTCTCTGTCTTTGTTAAACCCGTAAGTTACCACAGAATTTTCCATTAATTTTTGGTTTCAGTGTTGTACATAACACCACACTTGGCTTGGCAAAATAATTATTAGAAATACAGCTCATTTTGATTTCGGCTCAACGGGCGAAAGATTGTTGTTGAAGTCCATTACTCATCGCTTTTAAGATTCCAGATATTTATTTTTCACCACCTGTCTTGTTTATCCAATTGATGTTCAATTCTTGAGCTCCATAAGGGTAGAATTTTGTTTAAAGATGCACTTAAACGCCATTCGCATTACAATGACTTTCGACGCCATTGCAGGTTAATTAAATGTTCTCCTGTGTGCACCAGGGAAATATACGCATCACCCCACCCCCCTCAAATCTGTCAAAACATGCAGACTCTATGCACAAAGACACCACTTAGCAGGGGTGTGACAGGCAAGACTTCTGCCGACACGGAAAAAAGAAAAAAAGAAAACAACGAAATATTACCCATTTTCCGACTGGGATTGCCATACTGGCCGCCCAGTCATAAGACAGATAGGGGAATGTAAGAGAAACTATGTTGTTGACATAAAATAAATTAAAGCATAAATTTTCTTTTGTTAATTATACCAGCCAAAATGTTTCGTGTCAGAATAATGGACGCAAGTTAAGGTTCACAGTGCAACCAGGCTGACAATCATACAGTTTGATCCCACTGCAGTTTGGAGAATTGCAAACAAGACCCAAAAGTTAAGTTCACAATCTCCAAACAGGAGTAGCATCAAACTATGAAAAATTGAGGCTTTAAAATGAAACATTTCAACTCATGGCTTACTTACCGTTGGTTTGAACTGCCGAGCGAAGGTTATGTACCTTTGTACCTCATCCTGTTGGGAAAACACTGAAATTTGGTCCCATTTTTAAAATACTCAATAAAGTTAATTTGTTAGTTTCAAATAGAAATACAGAATGCAATATACTCTTGGACTGACCACAGAGTAAATTCTCTCAACTGCCTCTCCAAGCCGGCTATGTAAGTCAACAATTCTTCGTGCTATGGCATAATCAGTTACCTGAAAAGGGAGTGAGATCATAAGATCATAAAGGAAAAGTTAACCACAAGTTCTCAATTTCCTTGATAACAATAAAGGCATGAGAAATGAGATATTGATAGAACCCATTGGGAACTCGGAAAAAATCCGAGCCCCAGATGGGTTTTCGAACCCACAACCCTCCGTGATCTAGTCGGACGCTCTAACCACTGAGCTACTGGAGACTCTATGGCGAGCAAGGGGGGCGTTACTAAACACAGGAACGAAACAGAACGGAACGGAATATACCGGAATATGCCGGAATGAGGCGGAATGACACCGGAATGAGACGGAATGAACAAGAATGGTACCGGAATATACCAAAACGAGCCGGAATGAGGCAGAATGACACACAAATAAAGCAGCATATACCGGAATAAACCGGAATATGCCGGAGCAAGGCAGAATGACTCTGGAATAAGACCGAATGACATTGGAATGAGACAGAATAAACAAGAATGGTACCGGAATATACCGGAACGAGGCAGAATGACAACAGAATAAGGCAAAAAAAACCGGAAGGACATCAGAATCAAGCTGATTAGCGTGGACCGGAATGACAAGGAACAAAAAATGATTCATTCTGTGAATGAATAAATGTTGCAGAATAGAGAGACTGGCAAAAAAAAAAACAATTTACATTAAGGGGAAGTAACAAGGCTTGGAACGAGTCACGACATGTTCTCACAATTTTTCATGTAAATATATTATCAACGATCGATCTTTTTTTCTGTACTTCTGACTTCTTTCTTCAAACAAGGAAACACTGCGTTCAGGTTTGATGGCATTATTGCCAAAAATTGGGAAGAGAAAAAGAGTCTTTCGGCCGTTTGCGCGAATCTATTTCCGTATATCTCCATCACGTGTGGGTCGTGGGAAGCAGACTAGCAGCAACGGTAATTGGTTTGTGGTTCGCTGAACTTGACTGTGATTGGTCAATGCACAATTGACATGTCAGAATGAAATAAAAATGTTGACGGGTTTACTGACTCGCACAGTGAAAGCCGCCTCCGAGATCCATAGACAAAAACAATTAGAATAACATTCTGTTTCTCTTGCTCTTGTATTTGTTCACGAAAAAAATGTTACTTCCACAAAAAATAATTATTCATTTAGTAACGGATATACTGTATTTACCCGTGTATAAGTCGATCCCATGTATAAGTCGACCCCCCATTTTTGATGGCAAAAAATGCAATTTCTTAATTTCTTTGTTAAATGTTCATGGGACACTAATCTTGTATTCTTCGATTTCTGGAAATGTGGATACACAAAAAAATCAGGGCCTCAAGCGCTTAATAGTTTTGTTGTTCAACAGCTGTTGCATATGCGGGCATTTTGTCCTTGTTTTTCAAAAAATTCTCAGAAAATCGAACATGTAAACCTCAAACTCACCTGTTTCGTTGTTCAAGGATAAAGGGCTTTAGAGGATAAGCACAATGCAACATCACAGAAGCAGGAGTCAATCTTTGAAAATAACTTGTGAACGATGCGAAAATGTGCAAGGTTTAATTGGTCCTTGACTTATAATTTCTCAAATGACAAACAAAACAAAACTCATAAACCAAACAATACGAAGTTTGCAAAAGCATTTAAATCTGACAGGTTTGTATAAAGAATAAAAAACATTCATTACCGACCAGCATTTTCATGCAACACGAGTGACGATGCTTGCACACAAACATGAGGTATTACGCCAGGTTACTAAGCCATTGAGCGATCGTGTTTTATTTGAAGAAACAAAAATGCCTTTTAGAGCTTTCCGCCATTGGAAAACGAATTTTTCCAGTGTCTATTTCATATTTGTGCTTGTGAGTATCTTCAACATTTAGAGTTGGACAAATCCTTTTTCATTTCAACTGGAATTGCTTACATTCGTTTTGAAGTCTTTTGTCATTCATTTTGAAGTCTTTTACGTCGGCTTTTGTCCACTGCGTTTGTTATGCCCAAGACAACGTTAACATTATTATCTTATTTTTGAATAAATTATTTAGCTGGAACTTGGCTCAAAATCTTTGACCTGTGTATAAGTCGAGGCCGATTTTTGGAGCTTCTTTTGAGGCCATAAAAGGTCGACTTATACACGGGTAAATACGGTACCTGTCAAATTTTTCTTGTGATCGAAGTGTTCCAAATGTTAGAAAAGGCAAAAACACATGCAATGCCCTTAGGGAATCACGTGACACAACAAAAGCATTTTCAGGTTCATCCGCCCCATTCCGGTGTCATTCCGGCTCGTTCCGGTATATTCCAGCACCATTCTTGTTCATTCCGTCTCATCCCGGTGTCATTCGGTTTTATTCCAGAGTCATTCCGCCTTGTTCCGGCATATTCCAGTTTATTCCGGTATATTCTGCTTTATTTGTGTGTCATCCCGCCTCATTCCGGTGTCATTCCGCCTCATTCCAGCATATTCCATTCCGTTCCTGTGTTTAGTAACGCCCCGAGCAAGGGTGACATGTGGGTCTTTGACTCGAGCTGCATCACGCAGCTACAGAGTCAAATGACAACTGACAGCATAGCTCATAACTGCATCGCGCAGTCACATTAAAGCATATCTGAGATGCGGCCAACCAATCACCCAAGTGAGCGAATTCGCTCACTTGGGTGGTTGGTTTGAATCCCATCTGGGGCTCGGATTTTTTCCGAGTTCCCAATGGGTTCTATCAACATCTCATTTCTCATGTGTATATATCATTCTAACAATCAAGGCATCAACTTTAAACTTTATCTAACTGAAGAAACAGCCTTCTCGATGAACAAAATTAACTTTAATGCCAACGATGAAGGAACCATTCTACAATCGAACAGGAACGCAAAAATGACAATACAATACAAGTGGACTTAGCTAGTAAAATGAAGACACTTACAAGAACTCCGTAAGGTGGGAAATGACAAGCAAGTCCTTAAGATAGTTCGCAGAGTCTTAAGAAACACAAAACATGGCCGACTCGTTTGGACGAGAATATGAGTCCCCGGTCAGCGGGTTTACTTAAGAAGAGTCCTGTTATCATTTTGGCTGGCGCGAAACTCTGCACTAACATTTGACTTATCGCCTGTACCTCATTGCAGTCATCCACAAGGATGAAAAAAAGATCAAATCTTGACATGATTGGTGCTGACATGTTAAGGTTATGCTAAAAAAGAAAAGAGCAAGATCAGTAATTAGTCATACCTTTTGTTACCATGCCAAACATATAAAAGTAAATTAATTCTACCTTTTATTTACCAAAATACTATGTACTTATTGACTGAGCGGGAGGGCCAGATGGGAAAATATTTGGCCTGAGGTCATGGTGTATGGACCAAGTGCAGCAAAAGGCAGTGTGCCATGGCCAAGGGCCAAAAAGTTTCCTGTTTGGACTGACCTAAACTCAGTCAATAAGCATTTTATAATGTGGGCTCTTTACACTATTCATGATTACCCAGAAGACGAAGTTTGGTCTTTAGAAGCTACCAAAATCCTTTAAAATCGCATTGCACAGAAAAGTATGTATTCCTAACAGGGCCGCACAGCTTTTTCTGGCCCTGCTCATGCTTATGCGCATGGCCCTAATATAGGGATTTTCTCAATAGTTTGCACATGAAAGCATGTGCGGAGCTGTACAGGCCACATGATAAATTAAAATATTTTTTGTCTTCCAAAATGAAAGAACACATTGTGATCATTTTCTGCACAAGAGCCCAACATTGCCAAAAAATCATAATGTTAATTAAATATTGTCACGTTAGCTAGGTCAGTATAGTATAACTTTTTCTTGCAATGTTGGGCTTCTGTGCAAAAAATGATCAAAAATGGTCAATTTTGTAACAGTACACATTTTCCCGTTATTTAACAATTAACAATTATTCGCCTCAGGCTCAGTGATTATTCGTGAATATTCACCGATAATCACTGAGCCTGAGGCGAATAATTGTTTTAGTATAAATACACAGGTGATTATTTCAAAAAAGAGAAAAAAAAACATTGCGACGGGAAATCATCTTCACTTACAGTGGCAAAATGACTACTGGCAGCCATTTTGTCCGTCGAGGTGATTATCGGCTGATAATCCGAGATAGCGAGCCAATGAGAGCGCGCAATTTTGTACAATCACCTGTGTATTTATACTAATAATTATTATTTGCCGAAGGTGAGGTGAATATCGGTGAATTTGTTTTAGTATAATTACATGTGATTATTTGAAAAATATGCATTCTCTTTAAAACAATTAATTTCTTTGTCAGTCACCTTGACAAAATGGCTTGCAGCCATTCTCAAAAAACTGTACAGGTGATTATCATGTAATAATCTCCTCAAAAGCAATCAATCAGCACAGAGAATTTTCATTAACCCATTGACATCCAAACCGGCCGAAACCAGCCAGACTTAGTATTTTACTCTGTCTAACGCCAGACGATTTTACTCATCAATGGGGAACCCCAGGGAGTCAATGCATTAATTAATCACCTATGTATAAACTAAAATGTATTATTTACATGTACCTCAATGTATGTAAATTACATTGCACGAATATGAACTCACTTTAAGTGATTTTGTTCTGTCATATCGGCCTCCAATGGGGTTTGCTGCAGCTAAAATGGATGTTCTTGCATTCAGAGATGCCTGAGAAGAGAAAGTCAACATTCAGCTGACAGTAAACCACTGGTGCAGTCAAATATATCATTGTTCACAGGTCTTACACTGGCAACAATAATAACAGCCAGCGGAACACCATGGGTAAAATTTTTTGGGAAATCTATCCATGTGAGAAATTTTGGTTATGATGTCAGCGTACACCTGCTCATGCTTACAGACTGTCAGGGTGGAGGTGGAGAGGCAGGACAGCCTCTGGGACGGGAGTGTTTGAGCAATTTTCCTTGGTGGGAAATACTTTGTTTTTGACTGTTAAATTGCAGTCGTGTATGCGAATTTACTCCATTTTAACCCTAACCCTAGATGTTGTTCTAAACTGAAGAGAGAGGGTGTAAAGATTATCAGTCACACAGAAAATGTTGCAAAAGAGATTCCTGTGCATGTAATTTCAGTTTTAGTTGTTGATTAAAATAATTGTTGGTCGTTTGAAAGGCATGTTTGTTTACTGCTGTCAGCTCGGGTGTTTGATCACTGTAAACTGCAGACATTAATGACAATTAATTTTGTACTTTATGCAGAAGCATAATTATTTCCATATACACTATATTGCTTTCGAGAAAACGGGAGCTCCGCTTTTAGGTTTGGCTAAATCTATGTACAGTTGAATTATTATTGTTTCGCAACAGGGGACAGCCTGGACCAGCCTGAAAATATTCAGGGTACAATTACCCTGAGCATTTCATTAAGGAAGAGAAAGCTACATAACAATACATAACATTATACCCGTTTTTGCTGACAGAAACAAGCAGACTTGGTGAGTATTAATTTTGCCCTGTGATTAAATTCATGTTGTTCACACTAATCTAGTTTCTAACCTGTATATTTCACCATCTCTAACTGTGTAATCCTTAATCTATCTTACTTTTTCGGCCTATAATTCTGTAAGGGAACGCGTCCAAATTTCCGAATCAGGTAACACTGGTTCCAATCAATTGGGTACAGATTTTTTAAGATAGGCTGAATGTTTGTACTGATTTTATCGGTGCTGAATGAAACGGCATCGGCAACGGGTCTCATATTTTCATAGAGCTGTGGTAATTAAATTAGATTGTTAAATTTAATAAGCTTATCTGTAAAGAGTTCAAATAGGCGGTCTTGCTTTGAAATGTTGACCTTTAGCAGTTCTCATGTAATGTTTGTTATGAAAACCGCAAAGAGCGACTGATTGTTTTCGATGCACACTATATTTTGGGTACTGTCAATATTCCTTTAATAGGTTGGATTTGTGTTAACCAAAAATGCGTAGAAAAGGAAAACCTTTGCTGGCAATCAAAATGTATTGGCCAAAAAGTAGCAAAGTGAGGCAGACATCTACAAACAACGGTCATACATCAGTCGTGTTTACCGTGTTATTCATTTAGCCACAGCAGCCGCCAGTTTGAAGGCAAGTTGTTATTTTTTTGCAAATAAATTAAAGAAAGCAATGAAAGAGACTAACTGTTTTTTCAACCAGATGTGCCTGGCATATCTTGCCCACCGTACTTTATTGGCACTACGTTTGCTTACATTGAAAGTCCGCACAATTACCTAAAAATTGATCTTTTTAAAAAACGGATAGATGCTGGTCCCTAAAAAAGATAACTGATTCCTGTTTTCCTCTAGAAATCGTCAAGTAAAACTGCTTTTCCATGCGCTCGCGCTTGAACACGCGAGTCAAAAGAACATCTGTGTATCATGAAACGTAACTCGAGAAAGTACTTTAATACCAAACCAAAAAGTAAATCACACATCTTTTAATAGCACAATTTAGAAACTCTCTAAAGATATATAATATATGTCACATTTCAGGCATCAACTTTATATTTTCCAACTTGTCACGCACAAAAATCTATAAAATTTAATATAAAACCATGGCAAACTGGTGTTGTTTTAAAAGGGGGTCTTGAATAAGTCAAAAAAATTAATAGAAAATGGATTTATGTGGTTTTTTTTCCGTTGAACTGTGACTCATTTAATAGTTTGTTATCAGAATGAAACACAGCAGCGGGGAAGAGTTAATTAAGGGGTTTCCAATCAACTGAAGGAAACACCAGCGACCAGGCTGAACATCTAAAATCCTTCAAACAAACTTGAAACCCAACGTATAATCCGTGGAAATGTTGTTATGGAATAGAAAAAGTTAAAAGTAACGCTTTACGATGAAAGACTTGAAGAAGTTTTATAAATACACAATGTAATTGTTTTTTTTTTTCATGTGATTCATGGGGTTTCATGACACGTTTACAAGGTCGCATTACATGTTACCAGACAGATAAAACGCATGATGACACTAATCCACATTGGAATGTACTTGGCTCCACTTGAATCGATAACGGAGTTATCGGCATCGGAAACAGCAAAAAGGGATGATAAATCGGTACCGATTCCGAACCATCGGAAATTAATTGGACCCGTTTCCGATAGTCAGGTCCCTGACTGAATTTTGGACGCGTGCCCTAACCAAATCAATGAATAAAGATTGATGTATACATGCCATCATAGGTGAAGTTTATTTGAATCTTTGTCGACAACACCTGTGTCTAAATCAGTGAGGAGATATGTAGATGCAATCACAAATGATGGATAAAAAGGTTGGTTACCTTGACCCCTGCCTTCGTGATTGAAATAGTTTGCTGCTCCATGGCTTCATGAATAGCAACCTGATCCTTAGGATCCATCTTGTCAAATTCATCAATGCAACAAACACCCTGTGAAGCAGAAATAAGAAATAAAATCCGTACCTCTAAACTCCGATGAACACAGCAGATATTAATGATACAGTACACAGCATCCCTGTCCCTTTTTAATAGTCTTGCAAATTACACTGTTATTATTGTCTCCAGGATTCAGTAAGAATCAAGAAGTGTGGGCTGATCCTCTCTTGCAGCGGATTTCTCTGCTGGTTTACTTGCTTCTTGGTTGCACTATTTGTGTGCTCTGCATCAGGTTGTAGTCTCCACTGCTCGATTCCTTGCTTGGTCTCCATAAGCTTCAATCTCCAGGTCTGGTTGGAGATATGAATTGACTATCTTCACTCCCAGTAATCTGTGTCGTAGCCTTTGTCTGAATCTCTCTGTACTATGCTGGCAATTTTAAATTGACTTGCATCATGATACTCATGCCATCCATCAATGACCCACACAGTTGCTCTTCTTCTCAAAAACTAACATTTGACTTGATTTGTGTTAATTGTTAATAATATTTCAGTTTAGAGTGTCCCCAATTAGTGCTCCAGCACTAGAACTAGACACTTAAATAAAAGTTCCTTTCCTTTCCTTAAGGACTTAAAGTTGAGAGAAAAACTCAAAGGTTGTTCCGTGTTTTAGTAACTATGAACATACATGTAAAATATATCTTACTGTTTCTTTATATTTTTGGGCGATTAAAATTACCTACATTTTTTCTGTTAATTTATATGACACGGTCTGAAATTGCAACCAACTGGTCGCCAATGGGACTGAAAGTTGAGTCTTAGCGGCCGGAATTTTCAGGAGAGTCGTCAGCTGGCAACTGATCACGAAGTCTTTCAACCTTGCGTCCAACTAAGCCAGCGATTGAATAAATAATTTATTTTTCAATCAAAGAAATTTATGCAGTGTTCTAGTTCAAAAATGGAGAAACGATTCCCTTAAAATTATTCAATTGATGTCTTCCATGCAATGTAATCAAACGACAACAGCCGCCATATTTTAACATGATATTGTGCCCCATACATGAAGAACTTACCTACTGACAAGATGCACAAACACATGCTTTCATTTATATTTTTTGTTGACTACTCAACTGAAATTTCTGCTGGAGACCTGCACAAGTTTTTGAGTTATTTATATAAAGAACACACTTTAAGTATATCCTGGGCATCTGAATCGGAAGCAGCTAATTTAGCAATGTCTTGGAAAGATAATCTGGGTACAACATCGATACCTGATGGCGATACCGATATAGCAAAGATGGTCAAATGCACGGGGGTTGCGGAGGAGATTTGACCAATACATTAACCATAAACTTGTGGTTGATTCGAGAGTGATTTCCCCTATGTCCTTCAGCTGTGAGGAAATAAAAGATGGATTATACAAAGCGTCCAGATGTGAAGCAGTCTAAAATTCTTCCCAATAGTGTGTTATCTTGGAAATGATGTTGCTGCATTTTTGCAACAAAGAGTGCCGGACAAGGAGTCTTTTAAAATCCTTAATTTTTTGGCTGCCAGACATTAAACATTGTACATTATACACAAACACACAAAGCACCTTCATATTAACTGTAGAACTGTTCAAAACTCTATTTCTTGATTGCAATATTGGTTGTCTATTAATTGAAATAAGTATTAAAATAATGTTAGAATACCAGTGGATGCCTACCGTTTAGAAACCAACATGCAGGGATCTAGATTGATAAGTCATACACAGTACCACAATAACCATATTTATTTATTTCTTTGATCGTGAGCGGGCGGTATCCTGAGAATCCTGCAATCTGATTGGTTCTGGGAGCGGGCAGTATTTTCCTTTCTCCTGACCACAGTCATGGTAACCAACTACGCTAAGCGCAGAGTGAAGTTGCGAATTGAAAGAGCGAAGTTTCAATTTGTCTTAATTGTTTTTTTGCAATAGAGCAGTGTTATTGACAATTCTCGTGACTCGTGATGAGTTGAAGCCTTGTATGGTCTGCACAGCACACTTCAGGCTAGCCCACCTTTGCACTGGGTAAGTACATGCCTAGTGAAACGGGTGTTATGTCCTGTCTTCAAACTTCGACAACTTTCCATCTTGTTTCAATGGAAACACATTGAGAGGTTTAAGTGCAAGCCTTTCAGGGGCATTACTAAACAGAGGAATGGAACGGAATGGAACGGAATATACTGGAATAAACCCGAATGAGGCGGAATAAGACTGGAATGAAACGAAATGAACAAGAATGGTACTGGAATATACCGCAACGAGCCTGAATGACACTGGAATGAGGCGGAATGACACCCAAATAAAGCGAAATATAGTGGAATGAACCTGAAAATGCCAAGATTTGGTGTTTTCGTTAGTGCCGACCAATTTTCGGTTGTTTCAGTCAGCTTTTGTTGTGTCATTTGATTCCCTAGGGGAAGTGCATGAGTTTTTGCCTTTTGTAACAATTATAAGTTTAAGCTCTTAAGAGCCCACAGACGGATTTTTCGTGCGTTGCTAAGGAAGTGAAAGGTTACTTCTGGTAACTGACGTCATCATATCATGAGCTGACAAGAAAACCCACTCACAAGCAAAAGTCACCGCACAAACTGTTGTTTCCAATGAAGGTTTTCCCTTGCCCTTCCTAGCGCTCGTTCTCAGATCAACTGCACAGGCGTACAAACTGACTTCCGGTTTGAGAAAAAAGCTAAATTTCCGGCGGTTTTAAATTGAATTAATTTTTTTGTACATGGCACGTTTCACCCCCAAATACAGAATATAGCTAAGCATTGATTTTTTAAAATCATGGAAAAGTTATGGGTATTTCAGTATCGTTTATGTCTTTAAAAAGAACGTTTTTCAAAATAAAAAGAAAACCATGCTTGGCTGGAAGCAAAAAACGAATACAAATTGTGACCCTATTTGGGGAAAGGGGGATTAAGGTGAATTTCGAAAACAACGTTTTAACGCGTTTAATCGCGTTCGTCGAAACGCGTGGAAACGCACTTTGTATGCGTTTAAACAAACGGCTCTGTTGCGCTTCAATTACTGCATTTCGTATGCTGAAAAGTACGCTAATTTAGTTGTATTTGAATGAATAAATTACCTGTTCTTTTGTATGAAATGCGAAGATTAGGGTGCATGTCTTTCAACCCACTGTGTCAAAATGATCAATTCATCAGCAAACTTACCTTTTGCCTTTCCTTTTTATATAGCAGGTTGGTAAAAATTGTCTTGCAGTAAGAATCACATTCCGTCTTTAATTATTTACTATCCTTTTTCTGTGAGCGCCTCATGCGACTTTAGCCCACTTGCAGTGCACGAATCTCGTGCTATCAACAACGGCAACCAGACAGTTAGCACAAGCAGGAAAGAAGATTCGGTTTTCGAGTCTTCCTAAGAATGGAGCAAGCAGTCGCATTTGAGCCTACGGATTCTGCAGACAAGAGCCAACGATATTGCTCAAAGAAACGCGAACCACTGAACGACGCTTCAAAATGTTTCCATTAGCGCATCAGGTTTCACCAAGAGGCTGGTCAATCATTTGTCTCAAGCTTGTTTTAATAATAATTTTAAACTCTTTAAAACCTTCACATTCTCCTCCTTCGTGGTTCCTCTTCGGAATTTTTGGCGACAAAAGAGCACGTCGCCAGAATGAAGCAGAATCGAAGTGATGACGCCGCTAGCATTCGGCATGTGTCATGTTATCACTCGAGTAGACTGGTCACGATGTCGTGACGCTCGCCCCGCAACAAATGAAAAAGGTTTTCACCCCATAGCGACGAAAAAATTGGATTGTTTGTACCATTATTGATAATGCCTCGAGAAAATAGAAAATTACAGAAAACAGGCGGGCAACATTTAACCACCTTCAGAAGGACGTAATTCAAAGAATGAGCGAATCACATGAACATTTCATCGAAATGTGACAAAGTAAACATTGCATTGACTTGACCAAATACTTCTGGGTTGTATAATTCTCTCCATTGTTATCCTGGATAGAGATACAGAAACCTAAATGTCCAGTTGCGAGAGAAGTAGGGAGCGATTCAGTGAAACTGGGAACGTTTTTAGATTCGCGAACATTTGGTAGTATCGCAAGTATTAACCGGTTTTTCTGATAAGCGAATTGATTTTTTCGGAACTTCCTTGGTGTTCACGAACAGGCTTTCCATCGGATAGTCTTGAATTTATATGTTACGGATTCTTTCAGTTGTCGCTATAATAATATAATTATTGTCGAACTGCGAGAGACGTAGCGATCGATTCAACGAAAGCAAGAGCCGTTTTTTGCTATCTTTGTGACCGGTACCTTCCGGTGAGATTAAATGGCTCGAAGTTGAAGCTTTGGCCGAGGACGCTGAATACATCTGCTCTTGTTCGCTCATTAAATATAGGTTTCCTCTGCCAACTGCAAATCACCCGCGAATGTTTCGGGAAGGTTGGATGGGTTCAGAGAAGTATGATCCATTTCTTTCAGAGCTTTGCTTTTTTTGTTATTTCAGAGGTTTGAAAGGGCTATCATATTGTTGCAAGTCATCGTGCTTGTGTCTTGGCGCTTCGCTATCTGCCTATTCAACCCCTTTTCATTATCGCAAATCATAAACAAACAGGAAATTAAACAAACTGATGTCTCGTTTTGACAAGTACTAAATGACCAAAGAGTCCAAAATTTTGAAAGGTTGCGTGACTGATCGCGACAAATCTGTAGGTCAGTTTATTTCTTTTGAGCGGTAAATAGCGAGTCATCGATCAATTTCTTTTCTAATGGCTTGAACGTAACACGTTATATGCAGCTTTAGTTGAGCCCTGTAATGATGGTACAAGTTGTTTTGTCTTCGTTCGGTTGCTTGGACCTTGGTCGTCGCTCAGAGTCGGAAGACAGCCGCTATGTCAACTGCCTTGATCAAACATGATTAAAGGAAAAATGGTAGTAAGTTTTGCATGTGAAGAATGCCTCAGCTGGTAACCCCAATGCAGAATTTTATTTGATTGATTTATAAGTGTTTGCGACTCTACTAAGACCAACATGAACAGCATTCAACAATCAACGTTCTGTTTACATTTCTAAAACAGGATCGCACATGAGAAGAGAAACCTACTGATGACCCTCGCTAATTTTAGGATACACATCAAAGCCAACTTGTGCTTAAAACCATCTTGTAAATTCATTTGTACATTCCTCACTTCATTTGAAACAAATTTCTATTGGTTATGCTCATGATTTAATTTACCGTTAGAGTCGCTAAGTAAGTGTTTTGTTTTGTTCTTCATGAGAATGCCGCCAATTTAGGTTGGACTAATTCGCATTTCTTCTCTTTTCCGAGTACTTGCAACGACTAAAACAATCAAGATTTCGATGGTTTGTCGAGCTGAATTGTTTTAAATAAATCACAGTTAACCCCAGATGACACCCAATAATAATATTATAGCATGCAGCCATGTAATTATGCGCTCACTTGAGGTAAATTAACAGCGTTTAAACGCGTCGTTTGTGTAAAGCTTTTCCGACATGAAATCTTACGCACGCGTTTTTTTCGCGTTTAAACGTTGTTTAAATGCGTTTAAACAGTGTTTTAACGCGTTTGCGTTTAAACGATAGAAAACGCGTTTTTTTGTTATTCACCTTAATCCCCCTTTTCCTAAATAAGGTCACAATTATCAAACCATCGATTAATTATCAAAATTGCGTAGCACAGAGACAAATTTAGAGTTTTCTTTTATAGCTCACGTGACCATGGGCGTATAATGTCGTCATATTTAGGGTCATTGGCCTACAAAAGTTGGAAACTGACCAAAATAATGCCAAATTCTCTCAAATTACTTAACCATTACATCTTTAGCAATGCACCCCAAAAAATATGTCAGTGGACCCTTAACTGGGGTTAATGAGCCCTAAGGGAGTACTATTGTTTCCTCACTTGTCCCTTGTGTACTCTACTCTCCTCACCCTTGCAATCAAGGCTGGTCCAGTAGTCAATAGCTCATTGTTTAGGTCAAAGTACTTCCACTTTTACAGTGTTAAAGCGGTTGCCAAAGCTTCCAGTAATTTCCCACAACATCACACGATTCTCACCTGTTTCGCCTTATGTGAACCCCCCATACCATTAGTCAGCCACATTTCAGCTTTGCTCTTCAAGCAAGTGCCTTGAGTTGCACTCTTTAAAATTGCATTTTCCTACCCTCCACCCAACTGGAAGCTTTGTTTCCTTTAATTGCTATGGCTGTGCTTTGCTTTGCAAAATTTTTAAGTTCTGCTATTCTCATCTATTTTATTTTGGTTTGGTTATTTTGTCTCATAGTTCGTTACAGTGTGCCAAATTCACAGTGGGCAGTGTGGCCCAGTGGTTAGGGCGCTTGCCTTGAGATCCGGAGATCCCGGGTTCAAGACCTGCTCTGACCACTCGTTGAATTTGATCCTGGTAGTCCCTGGTTCAACTTCCCAGCTGCACTTGTAAATAGCCAACTGGTTTGCCTCCGGCCAGTTGGGATTCTTAACACTGTTGTAGTTGTTGTGTTCTGTTTTTTCGTTGATTCATTGGCCCTGAAAAGCCCCTATGGGGAGAGGTCAATTAAGCAAAAATTTTATAAAAAAAAAAATTTTTTTTATATTATTTCACATGTTACCACCCTTTAACTAAAAATAAAAAAAAAAATAAAAAAAAAATAAAAAATAAAAAAATAAAATAAAAATAATAATAATAATTTGCTAAATTTAGAAAACTCAACCCTAGGTGTGTCCTTTCAGATTTCTTACTTACTTATTGGTGGCAGGAAAGTGCACCCTACGCTGCACTTTACCCCACAGTAGGTGGGACAGCCCTCCTTGGCAATAGGTCCGGATTGCTCACTCCAAGATGGTACAACTCACCATCTGACCTATTCTCCTTCCAGAAGGGCACCCCTCTTCTGCTGCACCCTACATGTATGTTACATTCTAACCTAGGGTTGCCTCTAGAGACACTGCTACTCTAGGGGGTCCTCCTAGAGACACCGCTACCCTAGGGGGCATAAGCTCTGCCTTCCCTGCCATCCAAATTTTGCCAAAGGATAGTGATTAACATAATTATAATTGAATTAAAAAATAAATAGATAAAAGGAGAAATTGTGTTCCTCCTTTTCTAGTTTCACAAGCCTTGCAAAGGGTGGGAGGAGGTGTAATCATCATTACTCTCAGTTGCCCATGCCCCTCTCCTGGGCATGTGAATATTCCCCGCGCATTTCCCCTTTTATTTCACTGACCCTTAGGGACTCATTAATTGGTCACTCTGCCTCATTCCGGAGTCACTAGGGTTAGGGTTAGGGTTAGCCTAACCCTAACCTTAACCCTAACCCTATTCTCATACCATGTTTGTTCATTTGGTTTCATTCCAGTGTTATTCCGCCTCATTCCGGCATATTCTGGTTTATTGCGGTATATTCCGTTCCGTTCTGTTCCTGTGTTTAGTAACGCCCGTCTTTGACTCTTTTTCGATCATTCGCAAGTAGGAAATACGAATGCTTGAAGCACTGCTTAAAAAATTAAACTACATTAAGAATTCATGTTTTCTGTCTATGATCAACATGTCAAAAGCAAAAAAACTATGGACACTTTTTTGGTGACCAAATTTTTGCATCTGGCAACTGAAAAAAAATTTTTAGTCAACCACCTGGCACCTGCACCAAAAAGTTAATTTCAGACCCTGAATGAATGGGTGGGTGCTTGCCTGGCAGGCAAGTGGTCAAAGAAAGTGGCTTGCCCAGTGTGAAATCTACTTGTCCTGGATGACCAGACGGAGATTCTCCAGTGCTGACAAGGCACATATTGGTTTTACCCATAGTTCAGAACCCATGCTAACATGCTAATCAACTCACCCCACATACCCTTTGACTCAATACAATGCTTACCTGTCTCAAAAACACTAATAACAATAATGAGCTACTATGCAATGAGGATTATTATTCACTCACATTATCTGCCAACATCAATGCTCCTGCTTCAATGACAAATTCTGAGGACTCTTCATCCTTAACAACAGCAGCTGTTAAACCTGCTGCACTTGATGCCTTTCCAGATGTGTAAACTGCTCTTATGCTGAACTCTTCTATGTGTCTACAAACACATCACGAATGTTACCATTGAACAGTGAGAGAGTCAGAGTTCACTGACACTTTTATAACATAGTCAGCAACGAATATTATCTAAATATAACATAGTACTACTGTACTTTGAGTACACTTTCTAGAACTTAGATTGCGCATGAAATTGAGAAAAATGTCAAAATGTTTCATTTCAAGACTAAAATAGTAAAATAAGAGGCTTAACAGCAACATTTCCTGCAAACAGTCTTGTCAAATGTTTCAATCATCCATTGTGGAGTAAATGCAAAAAGAAAGCAACATCTTCAGCTTCAGAATAGGCTTGTAGTTGTCCTATATTATCCAGAAATGTGCCAACATTTGATGAAAGACAAACCAAACTTTGAAGAGAAGCTTTTTCAGAAATACTATAATTATGTGATGCTTTAATAAACTAGCTCAAAAATGTTTTGAACCAGTATTGCTACTGGCTCAGAAAACTATTTGTACATCATATTGAATAATTAAAATAGTACAAAATAGGCGGTCTTAAAATATTTAATGTTATTTGATTACATGTACTCTTGTCTGTTGTAATCATTACTACATGCACTGCAGATTGTGACTAAAAATAATATGTTGTCTTCTTCCCTACCTTTAACCCAATGACCCCTGGGAGTGAGACTTTACAGATTTTACTCTGTCTATTTTACTTTTCAACTGGGGTACCCTAAGGTGTTTGAGGTGTCAATGGGTTAACTTTTAAATTCTTGTATGCATGGAGGTAAATATTATGCAATTCAGTTTTGTACTGCAATGTAATTTTAATAAAGCTGTCTGTACATTTGGGGAATATACTCCAGTACTTTGAGGAAGCAAAAACAAAAAAGTTGCCGTTATCACATAAGATTAAAATGCTGCCCATCTTACTTAAGGATCTGGCTCTTGGCTGTACTGGGGTCTCCAACAATGCATATATTGATATCCCCTCTTAGGTTTGTTTTCTCTGTTGTCACTTTAGGTACTCCACCAAACAACATAAGGAGCACTCCACGTTTGACTTCATCATTTCCTAGATGAAATTGTAACTTATAACTTTACTTCAACACAGAAACATCAGGACTTAAAAACAAGAAAGTTCTAGATTCATGTCATTAATATTTTGACTCTTTTATATGTTTATTAAATACCAGAGAATAATTAGCAATTATTGAATGAGGCTGAGTAGGATATGAAGAATTCTGCAGGTCGAGGAGGGTGTTATCCACCAAGGCCGAAGACCGAGGTGGATAACATCCTCCGAGATCTGCAGAATTCTTCATATTCTACAAAAGCCGAAGTCAATAATTGCTTTATTATTCATTCAAAATATTTTCTTCGCTCAAACTTCTAAACCTACTCGCAGCCATTTTTCTGCTCAACAAAAATAACACAATCTCGTCCCCAGCTTTTTTCGGTCATTGGTTCAATAATCTGCAGCGGGCTGCACTTTTGACGTCATTGATTCAATATGACAAAGTTTCTTTCCAAAGTTGGTGAACCATCAGCTGGTTATGGTGAATTATGCGTGTGGTTTTAACCAATCAGAAACGGGGAAATATTTTGAATGAATAATAACAATAATTATATACCATTTAATGACCTATGGTAAAAGCCTACTTTCCATGGATTCCATGAATAGTCTATTGGAGAAAAGAAGCCTGTGTGTATCAATTTGGTAGCCAGTGACAGTATTTCAGATATGCCTTGCAAATATCAAAGTTGATTTTTAAGCTGTTTTTAAGGTAGTGTGGGAAGTGAGACGGTGAGTTTGTCATTAGTCTCTTAATAAATAGCTTGTAATGCTGTTATAATAATATTAACAAACTTCACCCAGTAATACCTAGGCACCAGGCCACTGAAAGATTTTTAAACGTTATAATAACGACATATTAAGATCCATATTGACTGGTCAGCTGAGTCCATTCTAAGTGATCAAAAAGGGGCTTTGCCTTAATGTCATGATAGTATGAATGGGTCAAAGTAGTAGCTGTACAAGAATGGAGTTTCTGCAACATTGTGGTATTGGTTTTGCCCCAGTAGCCCAAAGAACCTCCCAGTATTCAAAATGTGGCTGGTCTATCACATGACATGTACATGTACCGTATTTACCTGTGTATCGGTCGACCTTTTATGGCCTCAAAAGAAGCTCCAAAAATCGCCTTCGACTTATACACGGGTCAAAGATTTTGAGCCAAGTTCCAGCTAAGTAATTTATTCAAAATTAACATAATAATGTTGTCTTGGGCATAACAAATGCAGTGGACAAAAGCCGACGTAAAAGACTTCAAAATGAATGACAAAATACTTCAAAACGAATGTAAGCAATTCCAGTTGAAATGAAAAAGGATTTGTCCAACTCTAAATGTTGAAGATACTCACAAGCACAAATATGAAATAGACACTGGAAATTTTTGTTTTCCAATGGCAGAAAGCTCTAAAAGGCATTTTTGTTTCTTTGAATAAAACACGATCGCTCAACGGCTTAGTAACCTGGCACAATACCTCGTGTTTGTGTGCAAGCATCGTCACTCGTGTTGTGTGAAAATGCTGGTCGGTAATGAATGTTTTTTATTCTTTATACAAACCTGGCAGATTTAAATGCTTTTGCAAACTTCGTATTGTTTGGTTTATGAGTTTTGTTTTGTTTGTCATTTGAGAAATTATAAGTCAAGGACCAATTAAACCTTGCACATTTTCGCATCGTCCACAAGTTATTTTCAAAGATTGACTCCTGCTTCTGTGATGTTGCAATGTGCTTATCCTCTAAAGCCCTTTATCCTTGAACAACGAAACAGGTGAGTTTGAGGTTTACACGTGCATGTTCGATTTTCTGAGAACTTTTTCAAAACTCAAGGACAAAATGCCCGCATATACAACAGCTGCTGAACAACAAAAGTATTATTAAGCGCTTGAGGCCCTGATTTTTTTGTGTATCCACATTTCCAGAAATTGAAGAATACAAGATTAGTGTCCCATGAACATTTAACAAAGAAATTAAGAAATTGCGTTTTTTGCCATCAAAAATGGGGGGTCGACTTATACATGGGATCGACTCTTACATGGGTAAATACAGTAAGTGCCTGTCAAGGATTCAGTGGGGACAAAAGGGAGACCACCCATTACAGCAATGATGTCAGAAGCTATTTTTTAAGATTTACAGGATACAGGATAAGTGATTGTTGATTCAGAGTTGGGAAGAGAGGAGTTCGCACTAGGTACTGAGGCGGACCTAAACTTACCATGAATAGTTGGAAAGATACTATTAATCATATTTTGGTAAAGGTTTTTATCTTTGCTCATCTGGTAGATTTTTTGCCACTCCTGGTCAGTCATTTGTTTTTTGATTGTCTCAGCAGTCACATCATCACCATCAAGATCTTTTCCACCAAACTAAAGGCAACAATACAAATAAAGTCACAGGCAGACCACCCTGAAGAGGCAAGAATGTGTGACGTCGCGTTATTTGAGACAGTTACGGTATAATGGCCTACTCAACTGATCCAGGAAAATGTTTCATAAGAACTCCAAATCGTGATGTTTCCTCATGAAAATCCATTTTATGGACAGGCAGATAAATAAAGTTCACTCACCTACTATTTTCTGCATTGTCTTGAGAGATTAGATGGGTTTTGGGACACTTCAACTAAACTATAAATAGACAAGGCATGCAGCTTCCAAGACTGCTCATGGCCGAGTGCCTCCAGAATTTAGCCGAATTTCTCCCACTTTCTCAAAGGTTGCTCGCCTCCCAGCCTTGGGCAAGTGAAAAGTCAATAATTTTTCTTGATCAGTTGAATCTGCCCTTACAAATGTCTCAAATAACATGATGTCACACGCTCTCACATCCTCAGGGTTGTCTGCCTGTGATACAGTCTACAAAATCTGCAAACAACACAAGACAAAAAAGACCAACATATTCAGTTCCTTACCCTTGGGTTTGTCGCTTGTACACTGCATGCCAGGAAGGCTAGTCTATAAGTTAAGTCACGTACTCCAAGGGCCTTGAGACCCCTGAAAGATGACAAACAATATCAGTTTTTGGGAGCCACAGTTCAAATAATAGACTGTTACATTAGCATGTCCTTCACAGTGGAGCTGCATATAAGAAGATTGGAGAGATGCTGCCATGTCTTTGCTGCAACCAGCCAACCGCGCACCGGTGGCTCAGTTGCTTGAGCACCCGGCTGTCACGGGGGAGGTCGTGAGTTCAACTCCGGCCGGACCAACACTCAGGGTCTTTAAATAACTGAGGAGAAAGTGCTGCCTTTGTAATTACATCTGCAAATGGTTACGCTCTCTAGTCTTCTTGGATAAGGACGATAAGCCGGACGTCCCGTCTCACAACCCTTCAATGTTCATAATCCTGTGGGATGTAAAAGAACCCACACACTTGTCGCAAAGAGTTGGGCATGCAGTTCCCGGTGTTGTGGTCTGTCTTCTGTGGTACATGTATATCATGGTTGGGAAGGGTAAAAAGGGCGCACTTAATTTGGAGCCTCGCTCTGTTGTGCGACCCCCACTACAGTTGTGGTGAAAGTTACAGTAAAACCACAGGTTGCCAAACTTCTTGTATAGTACAGTCCAAAAATGATGCACGCGCAAGAAGTTCTTGGCAACACTTTTCCAAGGGTAAAGGGTAAGAGGGTAAAGGGTAAAGGGTAAAAAGGTAAAGGGTAATATTTTGAACCAACCTTTTTGCTGAAGAACTTGGCGCAGCCATTAATTCCTATTACACCCTGCTGAAATTGGGACAACTCGATTGCATGGTCGAAGAAATTGTTGTGTTCATGACTAATCTTTTTGTGGAAGAAACATAAAGCATGCCCTATGTAGGCGAGCACAGCAGACTGTTACGAAAAATAGCATTACGTGACTAGCGTTACTTTCTAGAAGCTTCGCCAGAGTTTGTAGTTTGTTTATTTTTAGGTTGGTTCGTAAACATTTCTAAATCAGTGTGTTTTGTAATCTTTCTGTAATAATTAGATTGTTTCCTGTTTTAGATATAAGTAAGTGAGTCTGAGCGATGTTTTTTAAC
>NC_090876.1:4213266-4220766 GCF_036669935.1 Montipora foliosa
CGGCTACTTTTTACCCTACATTGAATTAATTGAAGGATTCCGTCAAACCTGAAGTAAAATTAATTTTTGATCGACTTGAATGTACCTTTTGTAACCTCAATTTCAAAATAATTATCAGATTTGATATTGCCATCTTTGAGCTACAGTGCACGGCTATAACTTTTTTCCGCATTTTTGCCTAGACCAACCGTCACATTTTTTACGTAATTCAATTACGTTTAGTTACGTCCCCAAACATATCAAGACGTTTAATGTAAAACAGGTCGTTATCGAGTAATCGTTGCATCAAGACTTGTTTTCCAAAAACAGTAAATTTTTCGTTAGTTTCATCGGTTAAGCCTTTTCGTTTGTTCAGATTAAAATGACATATTCTTATCATTCGACAGAACTGATTTCTCATGTTGAGAAATGTTGAAATTCGCCCTTGAAAAAACGCGCAAAAAGGGTTTGCCGTTCCCGGCAGCTTGAAATTGGTAGTAATGATGACATGAAGTTGTCGAAACATCATATAACGTTAAAAATCGTTAATTTTCCTTTTGAAATGGTTTTTCAAATCTTTCTTCGCTGGAAATTATCAAAAGAATGCGCTTAATTGCACACTCAGTGTCTCTGTTGATTGGAAATCGTCTTTCATCTTCAGTGCTGGAAATCACATTTCAGAGCTTCCAGATTTCACAATCGTCTGGGGGAGCATGCCCCCAGACCCCCCTAGACGAAGGGGCCTAACGGCCCCTTCTTGATACAGTCGGCTACTAGACTCAAACCAGCTGCCTACTTCAAATTTTATTGAAACCCCTGCATACTGTAAAGACTTGTGTATAAGTCGCACCTTTTTGCTTAAGTTTTGGGCCAAAATTCGCGGGCGTGACTTATATAAGAGACCCTTGTTTTCAGAGGGAGTAAACTGGCTTGTAGGGGTCACAAATTGAACTAAAAACCTTCAGTAACTAAAGATTAAACATATAATTATTGAAACCTGCTGTTGATCACTGCTTTCGGTGGTTTGAACTGGAAGCTCCAAAGGAGCTGTCTGTTTGCATCTTCAGGTTCTAAACCCGAATCTTGCTCGCAAGTAGTTCTTTCAAGCGTTTCATTTCAACTTCGTTTGCGCAGTTAAACACTAACTGGCATGGAATCTCCATTCCTCCGCACAGCTGCTTACAATATCGTTTATGACTGATCACCTCAACACTGATTTCTCCACTACGTGCAGGAAAATACCATGCTATTTGGGAGAACTCGCAAGGCAAATAGCCAACCGTTTCATTGCGTTTTTCTCCGATCGATGCCTTCCACGTATAGGTCTTGATAAACATGATGCACAGCTGATGCGAAAGGGAATGTTTCCATGTCCAGACTTTTGTCGTTAAATGACTGCGTGGCTACCAAGCAAACGCTTTGAATCGTTTTCCTGCACTTTTTTCGTGCAAATTCTAACGTTTTCATTACAACTGTGGGCTTTAGAGATGAAGACAACTGTTGTCAGTCACAGGGAATAGGGAAATTGATTAAAAAGAAGCTTTTAAAAGGTATTTTCAGAATTGATTAACTTGTTAAGTCCAAACCGGCCTAAACCGGCCAGACATATTTTACTCTGTCTAACGCCAGACAATTTTACTCCTCAATGGGGAGCCCCTGGGATTCAACGGGTTAAATTAACGCCCCTGCAAATTTTGTGCGAACAAACGACCAACTTTTTTTACAAGAGTGCTTTTATGGAGTTCTTATTTTTTCCAATATCATGCTTGAAAGTTGGGGGTGTAGTTTATACATGAGTGCGGCTTATACACAAGTCTTTACGGTAGTTCCATATAAACAGACTCTGGCATCATCTTGGCTTGACGCCTCGCTGTGTGTGCACATGGCTACGCTATGAGTGTTTATTCATTAATATTTTATGAAGGATTTATGCATTAAGGACTGCAATTTTCCTAAGCTACAACCCTGTAGTCCTCTTTCTTTCAAAACCAAAAATTAACACAAATCAAGTTTTATTTTAAACTTACTTGTGTCTTGTAGGAAGGTCTGTAAAGCTGACATAAAATTCCTTCGTAGGAGGCACTTGACCTCTGTCTCTAGCAAAGTTCCTGACTGCTCGACACAAATATGGAAACACTCTATAGAACAGAACAAAGGTAACTTCGAAAACTGGTAGGATAAAGCTTCAAATTCTACTGTACTTGGCCGATTTACATTGTAGCTATAGGTAGTTTCCAAGAACACTTGGAAATCTGAAACAAAGGAAAATCAATATTGAACTGGCATGACTATTCTGGTTATGGGGATAGGGGTGAGAGCTAGGGGGTAGGGGGTAGGGGATTAACAGTACCATAACTGAAACAACCCAAACCTTTACAAAAATGCTCACCTTAGGCCTAACACTATGCTTTAGATCATTTTTAGGCCTAAGGTCAGCATTTTTGTAAAGGTTTGGGTTGTTTCAGTTATGGTACCCTTCACCCCTATCCCCACCCCTGGAATAGTCATGCCATATTGAACTAGCTTTAAAAATTTGGAACCAACTTGTTCAATTTTGAATTTTCCTTTGTTTGAGATTATGATAACGAATACCAGACAAAGAAAAATCAAAATTATTCCAGAGAATCAAACTTGTACATCTCACCCTGACAGTCAACCACCTTTGCGCAGATCCACAAGGAAACGAAGAACTAGAAAGATTCTTGACTTATAGTCTAGAATCCTAGTTAGGGTTATTAACGTTGAGGGCATGACTGATTTGAACTACAGATAAAGCCCATGCTTATCTATTGCTCATTTGTTGTTTACTGTTGGACTCATTTTGAGAATTTAGATCTTGTGGACAGTTACCAAGTCTGTTCATTTATTTCATTGGGGTATTAAACTGTACATCGTTTATCTGTTAAAGAGAGGAAGGAGATGTAATGCTCAAAGATAATTATTATAAATGGGAAGTTTAGTAACTGGATATAATTTGCAAGTTCACGTTTATCCCATGAGGATTCTTGGGAAGGATTCCTTCACCTTTAAGGCCGTCCATGTTTTTGTAGATGTGTAAAAATCATTTATTTATCATAAGCACCCGGAACCACTGTATGAAGGAAACACTAAAACAGTTTGAACTATTCAATGATTGGTTATCCATCTTTGTTCTTACCGGTAGTATTCCTCCTGGACAAGTGTTGACAATTGTGCACTGTAAGACTCTACATCTTGATAACTGACAGTTAATGTATTACGCTCAGGCCTAATCAGCTCTTGCACTTCAGGAAGGTATTTCACCTCTCCATCAACTTCAAACCTTGGTTGAAACATGAAAATCATCAGTTCAAATTTTAAAAAATTTCTCAAGGAGGCAGTGTGGTCAAGTGGTGAGGATGCCAGAGTTGTGATCTGGAGTTCCACATTCAAGACCTATTCTCCCCACTGACTGAAGTTTTTCTTGGTAGTTCCCATTCAACCTCTAAGCTGTGCTTTTAACCCATTGACTCCTGAGAGTTAAAGTCCATAGATTTAACTCTGTCTAATGCCACACGATTTTACTTGTCAGTGGGGGTCGGTTCAGATATCAATGGGTCACCTTGTAAACTGGTCTGCCTAAGGCTAGATTTGTTGTGTTTTTCCTGAAAAGCAGTATTAAGGACAAAATTATATTACCGGTAGGATCACAAATTAATTTGTTAGGGTTTAGGGTAGGTCCTTAGGGTTTTTTTATTATACATACGGTACCGTGCTAAAGTACTGTAAGTTGACAGTCTCTTCTAGAGTCTTGATTCTCGACTCAATACAATACTTTATTTCTAAACATTACAAGCACTGTAACAAAAAGCACTATAAGTTTAGAAAAAGAAATCCAGAGGTTAACCCTATGTCAAGGATCTCCTAAATAGTAAGGAATCAACAGAAATATATCAATATAGCCATAAAATTAAACAATTCTATAAAAGCCAATTTATAAAAATAAAAATAAGAATAAAAAAATAAAGTAAAATCACAAAAAACATCAATAAAAAGTACAGAATGTCTATTCAATAAATAATCATGTGATTAGGGATATTTGGACTAGGGCAGTTTTCAAATGAGTGTCGTAAAACCAAAACCAAAGTAATTACTTTGGCCAATCAAAAAGGACGGAGACAATCCTGTAAACCAATCAAAACTCAAATTAATTAAACGTAGCCGACACAAAGCGCGAGAAAATGTGCACATGCGAGCTACCATTGGTTTTGGTTTCACTTCTGATTGGTTGAAAAAGTGGCATGAGAACTTTGAACCAATCACTGAGTGAAGTAATGAAAAACCAAAGTAATTATCTCATTACTTTCGACACTCAATTGAAAACCACTCTACATTACAATTTATTACATTACATGGAAGATCGTTCCAAAGCTTGATTACCTTAACAAAGAAGGAATATTATTTTATAACAGTTTAATTTTGTGAGTTTAGTTTGTATCTTATATCGATGGTTGGATCTCGTCTTAGTGCTCCTGCACAGTTCAAAATATTCGCTGAAATTTAGACCATTCAGTTTGAATACGATCTTGTAGCACTCTGCCAAGGATAGAAATTCCTTCAGACGTTCTAAAGAGTTCCATTACACCTGTCCTCGTACATCATCTCCTGTTGTCTTTGGCCTAGGGCGATTCATGAAGCTCTCCTTTGTACCTTCTCGATTTCATAGATGTCTTTGGCTAGATGTGGTGACCACACCGGGCTAGCATATTCCAATATCAGTCAAACTAGGGTTTCATACAGAATTGAAAAAATTCCCTTATTTTTACTACCTACTTGATCCTTGATCCTATCAAGAGGATCGACGATAGAGGATCGAGGATAGAGAATCGGGGAACGACAATCGAGTCGAGAATCAAGTCGAATAAATTTAGAAACTAATGAACTTGTTGCTTGACTGATTCCTCAATAAACTATTAAATAATAGTGTGTAACACCAAACACAACTAGGAATACAAATGAAAGACATAAAGTCAGCCAAAGTTTCCCAGAGAATGTTGTTCGGGAGTAATGCAGAAAACCGAGTGAGTCAAGTTCTCTTTCGAATCCAGTTATTGGGTTTAGTGTTTCAGTATGTTTCTATGTGATTGCGGAGGACATAATTATTCTTCAGCCGTATGATCAAAATGTACTTGACAATCACACGGACTGTAAACGGTCTGACTCTATATGGTTGTGGTATTTCAAGTTTACTCTGTACTGGCAGTACAGTATCTCTGAGAGAGAGAGAAGTGTTTGAAAGTGCCACGAGTCAAGATGTCATCACTGACCCTGAGGGAATTTTGCGGTATGTTTAGTTCAGGTGCTCTTTACTTCGGAAGAATTTAAGCTGGACGCAACCGTATGGGTAAGAAAGGAAAGATGCCCTTAGACAATGTAAAACTGCAAAAAGTAAAAAATGTTTTAAAACTGCACCCAAGTCAGGCATTACAGACGGAAACAAAACATATGTCATTGCCATTGATGAATACGTATACCTTTGGCGACACAAGAGGAGTGACTGTGCTGTTGTGTGCCAGGTGCAGATTTCAGTTCTAGGGTGTTTTTGATGTTAGCAAATTTTAAGTTTTTTACTTTGTCAATCTACCTTCCTATCTTGAAACCGTCACAATGTAACGCGATTGAGTAGTTACATGTATAAAAATAAAAGTTGGGTACTTTAATATTGATTTGCCGTGTCATGTCCTTCTTTCTGAGGCGCGAGCAATTGAGAACAAGAGCATACTGAAATGGGTCGAGGTTTTCTCAAGTCATCCAACTGCCTTTTTTATGATCCCAATACTACTGTTTATCTTCTGAAGAAATGTAAATTAATTTTTCCAAAGAAATAAACACTGAGAAGTGAAACCACTTATTTCGCTGCTTCGCACTTTTTGGGTGTTACTAAACACAAGAACAGAATGAAACAAAATGAACAAGAATGGAGCAGAACATACCGGAACGAGCCGGAATGACACCCAACTAAACTGGGATATAGCGTTTTACCGGTAGTTAACGGCGACAGATTTTTGGTTGTTTCTGTCTGTGTCAGCTTTTGCTGTGTCACATTATTCCCTAAGGGAATTGCATGTGTTTTTTACTTTTGTAACATTTGGAGCAATTTGGTCATGAGAAAAATTTTACCGGTATGTCCGTCACTAAATGAATAATTATTTGTTGTTGAAGTAATGCTTTTTTTGTGAACAAATACAGTAGCAAGAGAAACAGAATCTTACTTTAATTGTTTTTTTTTCTGTGAATCTCGGAGGTGGCTTTCACTGTGCAAGTCAAAAACCCAGTGAACATTTTTATTTCATTCTGACAGGTCAATTGTGTATTGACCAATCCCAATCAAGTTCAGCAAACCACAAAGTAATTACCGTTGCCGCTCGCCAGCTTCCCACGACCCACACGTGATGGAGATATATGGAAATAGATTCCTGCAAACCAGAAAACTCTTTTTCTCTACCTGTTTGTTGGCAATAAAGCCATCAAAGCTGAACACAGTGTTTCCTTGTTTGAAGAAAGAAGAGTCAGAAGCACAGAAAAAAGATTGATCGCTGATAATCATCTGTCAACTGACTATAGTCTGACTATCGACAGACTGTCGACCAACTTCTAACTGATACATCGGTCAAAACTACCTACAGTAAACATGATCTGACAAATCCAGCAGAAAGGTAGAGCATTTGAATGCAATTTTGGTCCAGGCGGAAATTTGAATGAGCTAGTCTTCAACATTCCAAACGCCCGGGAGGGGGGGGGGAGGTTATCGCTCATAATTTGAAACTAAACACATTCTCCGTTTAGAACTGCCTATGAGTACCACACAAAGTGAAGCCTGGTTGAAAATTTAAACGAGCAAAGTGACTGTCCTGGGGTCAAAGAATTTTGAACTATTCTTTACTCCAATAAACACAATGAATATTTAATTTAGAAAACTACAACGTGTAGCCCAGTATAAAGCTGGTATCCTTAACACTAAATAAGAACGTTTTAAACGTTCATTGGTATTGGGCTAACAGGGAAATCGGACAAAAACTTGCTCAAGGTATCATAAAAACACCGCGAGGGATGAACCGCCAGAAATGGTACGCAAAGAAGATACAAAGCTCGAATGCTCTTGATGCACGAATGTGCATGGTTCAATGAAGGATTGTTTTGTACCGTGCAAATCCCTCCAAAGAATCTAGACAGATGCTATATATTTAACCAGAATATCACTCACTCTTCGAGAAAGTCTTGAAATAGCTTTTGACAACGCTCTGCGAGATCATCGCGCACATGTGCAGCTCCAGTTGTACGATCAGCGACGTCCATCTTGCTCGAGTATCCCTCAGATGAGTGTTCGTTTGGCGCGAAAATTTCGTAACAACAAGATCCCGGATGATAAAGAGGCCCATCCTCAGCCCCCCATCTGACTATAGGGCAGAGAATCAACAAGAAACTATTTGAAACAAGACGCCAATTATTGCGTATCCGTGGGAGGCACAAACAGAAAACACAAATTGTCCAGTTACAGTGAAC
>NC_090876.1:4225766-4240766 GCF_036669935.1 Montipora foliosa
ATTGGGCAACTCCGTACGTACGCGCCCAGGAGCAATACCGCTAGCCATGATTACCATGGGTCCTATGAATAAGGTGCTCCGTTTGACGCTTGCGGCCCTTCGGGGCGCCGGAGCTTAATTTCAAGAACAGTAACAAATGAAACAAAAAGATTATATATGTATATGTTGTGGTTTAATTTTATTCTTGGTTTGAAAAGCTCTTTTTTTTTTCAAACCAGTTTAAATTTTTTTAACTGGTTTAAGTACCCATCATAGATTTCTCACATCATATTTTCCTCCAAAATAACTTTACCTTGGCAACCATATAAGGCATTTCTTTGAGCCTTATAATCAAGATATATTGTCTTTTTTGAAAAAACGGGACGGTGAAATCTTCCCATTCAGCGTTACCAGATAACGTTAGAAATATTTAAAATTCAACAAAATCTGTAGGTCAGTTTTTTAGAAAAATCAGTTTTTTTTAAATGTCTCTAAATTTTGTTTTCACCTACAGAATTTTTTAAAATTTGAAAGACAAACGTTTTAAATTAATCTAAGTTAACATACAAAAAATTAAATTAATTCAAACGAGTAAAGTAGGCAAAATCAGGAAAAATGAAGGGGTTCCAAAATCAGTATTTACAAAATCAGTATTTACGTATGCGTCACCAGTTCATTCAAGTGCACGCGCTAGCGGAGCTATAGGCCAACACAAACGGATTTAAGTGACCATTAAACCGTTTGTGTACAATTTTCGTAGTTTTCGTGAATAGGAGATGTCTATTTATATTCCATATATATAGGTATTAGAAGAAAGGTGAACGAAATTAGCGGTATTTGTTTATTTCTGTTTATTTCTGGAAACAAAGTTGATCTACTTTTATGTAACTTCTCTGAAGTCATAGACATGTTTCCACCACCAGCCCTTCGCAAAATGATTTCCCTTCTGATCATCAGTTGGTGGACTTTTTTATTCAAGTGAAATTTAAGCGATTAAGGCGTGTGCGACGTAAAACATACGACTATAAAAGGGCAGACTTTAACGATTTGCGAAGTCGCTTACAGCTATTACCCTTTGACATGACGAACTCCGATGATGTTGATATGTACTGGTCTCGGTGGAAACTAATTTATCTAATCAAACTATTTTGGTTTTCACTCACGTGATCAACAGCCATGTTTTTCAACGAAAACAAAAGAAAATGTTTGCCGCATAATAATAGAGTTAAGTTCCCGGAGGATTTCGTCGGGGCTCCAACATGGCCGCCGTTTCTTTGCTTAGGGGCTCCAACACGGCGGCCGTGACGTCATGTGAAAACCGAGAATTAAGGTGCAAATTAAGCAATCAGAATTACTGGCAGTTACATGTAACTCGTTCAAAGAGCGGGGAAATGCACATGTGCAGGCCTCGTTTGTTATTGGTCGTTGCTTTTCATTGTTCATTTAAAAAATGGCGCGAGATTTGTAACACGGTCAATCACTGACCGTAGCAATCATATTTTTTTTCGATACTAAAAACGCTCTCTACTGCGATCAGGATTCAAACAGAATAAATGAGTGTGCATTATTGGGATAAGACCGTTCTGATAACAGGACTTTGTCACGTTAATAACAAGAAGTATTTCGTTGAAAGAATAGATCGAACTAGTATTGTCCCCGTACTTAAACGGTTAAATCAGATCACCAAAGGCGGAACAAACTCCAACTAAACTCACTGTCAGTCTGTGAATCATCAACTTCTCACTCTGTAAAAGTAAGTTCTCCCACTTGGGTGCGCATTATGCATTGTAAACCTATCGGAAAGACCATCGATCTGCGATGGAGCATCGTAAACGAGAAGGTCGTCTTCAACTCCAAGCATAAATATACGTCTGCAAGAAAGATATGGCAGTGGAAGAATTTGAAATATCAATGGTTCAGTGTAGTTCAAAATGAACAAATCGCGAACGCCGTTGACGAAAAGGTGCATATGACCGTCCTTCATTGCCGCCTCGAAAAACTTCACTGAACCAAGCCCATCCACACGGAACACTCCGATATAAGGTTTGACATCTGGAGGGACCAATATTTTCTGTTTGAAATGAAAGAGTATAGGAGAGTTAAAGAGATGTACAATGATTACTTGTTATGCAGCTAGTCTTGAGTGGGTATACAAAAGGATCATTGAATTTGGACTGAAAAAAGGGAGACTCAAGCAAGGGCCAACCACAAAAAGCGCAAAGAGAGTAATTTTTGCAGTAATCAACACATATTTTGTTTGTTTTGCAGACTACGTCACAAAAATTCTTCTTCTTCTATTCATAGGAACCCTATTCATTTTCGAATGTTAGTTCGAATGCCTCGACTTAACAGCTATTGAATTTTAATGATAAGTGCGTGGTGTGGAGAAATTCAGAAACCTAAGTAAACTAAGCGAAAAATGCTGCGTTCCTTATTTCTTGTTCGAAATAGTTGTGTGAATACAAGCAAAGAACAAAGCGTCTTGTCCTTATTTTGAGCAAACTTGGCGCAAGCAAAACATTGTTTTGGTTGTGCTAGCGTGACTGGAATTGCCAACAACGTTCTTGGAACGTCGCTCCTTTGCAACTTCGCCTTTTTGTTGCACGCTGACCAAACAACACTGCATTGTTTAGTGTAAAAAAAGTACAATGGAAAACTAAGTGAGAACACGGTGTAGCTTTTGTTTTAGTTTTTAGAATTTAATCAAAGTGGTGTTTTCATAAGGAAATCTTGGTTGTACAAGTAAAAGTTAAAAATAGAAACAATTAGTATAAAATTTCAAAATTTTCTGGTCACTTCAAGTACGCACGTGCGTATTTGCGTATAGGACGCTACGCGCCTGAGAATACTTATCAACTTAAACAACATCAAAACAAATATTTATGTTTTATAAGAGAGGGAAACCGTAGAGAAAACTCTCTCCGAGAAGAGTAACGACAAACTGTTCAATTTGTGAAACATGTTTTTATTGATTTCATTCTTGCTCTTTTCGTCCTTTCCAGTCTCGATCATTTCTTCCTCAGTTCCTTGCCGCTTTTAGTTTCGTGACTGTCCAAATGCCGCCCTGTCACAATTGAATTTTATGGTCTTCCCATTTGACATCTCAATTTCCTGACTTATCAATCTTAGCTAACACACATCCAGTGTTTGAACTACCGAGGGTTTAACCTCAGAGTGCATGTCGGTAAATCGAAGCTTCATTTTTCATTGCACTCCTTTGCAAAGATAGGCATTTCGGTCTTCTTGTTTAGGGTTAATGAGAAGCCGAAGTTCACAAAGACTTTTTGTTCGAAGGAGGAAGAAAAATCGTAACTTTCAGCACTCACCTGTTGTTCAACAGTTCGTAAAACCTCTTTAATTGCAGGGAGGAACGTTTGGCTAAAATTCAGGTAAACTGAGGAAGACAGACTTCCCTCGCAGTTAGTACACAAGATATTAAAGGCTGTATTAAAACAAAAACGGAAATAGAAAATTAAAAAAAAAGAGAGAGATGAAAGAAAAAAAGGGAAACCACTTATCGAGAACAACGTAAACAGTTTCAATTGCTTTGCAAACTGCTCCACGGTAGAACTATGACCTTGCAAGTTCGATCACGTACGAGCTCAGAGTGTAAGATATCAAAAGTAATATATTGCACATGTGCAGTAAGCCTGCAGTATAGTAGGAACCAATCTTGGTAACATTATTTCTACACCTAATTATATAGCTGCATCAAAATCCAATATTTTCAACAGATGTATTTTTTTTCAATATTAATTTTTGCCAACTGTCCAAATTTTAAATAAATTGGATATTTCGCTGAAACGTTTACTTCAGCTTTGAACAAATGGTCCAATTTGAGAAAAGTCTGGATACTTTCCATCAATCAATCAAATGCCAAGATAAATAAAAGAACCGATTATTGGCCAATCAGGTTGCAGTTATTATCACTGCTATCAAACTGCTGTTTTCTCCAATTTGAAGGCTCACACATGATGCTGCATGTATATGATTGATTTGAGTGTGATTTTGAATAAACACATCAGATTTAATAGGTAACAGGACTACATGGTTGTCCAGTTTCGAATAATTGGAATGCGAGGACTTCCAAATTGGACCCGGCCTACGGCCTCGTCTAATTTTTTGGACAATTATTTACAAATTGGACAGTATGTAGTTCTATCATATAGACGTATTTTCTCAGCTAGGTAACATTCATAGACAGTTAACATTTCAACCTTACTCACCAACTTTCATTTCCGGTACAACCGCTATAACTGACTGATAGCCATATACACTACCCTCTTTCCTTCTAATGAGCAAACCATCGACAAGTTCGGTTTCCCATGGAGTCCCAGCAGCGTCTTTTCCATTCGGAAACACGTATCCTTTGACAGAAGATCATTAAGTGTGAGAGCTTGCTGGCCAAATAAAGGTCAAACTAATACATTTCTATTCATCTGAACATTTTTGGTGAGCATCAAACCAAGGGCTGCTAACCAAAGTTTCCTGCAAAAAAGTCACTGTTTTTATTCTGATTATTTACTTAAGTTGCTCCGTTGGGGATGATCACTCGAGAGAGGCTCGTTACAGAAACATTACAGTGGCTTTGTGACTCAAGGAAGGTCAACCAGATTCAACATTTAGATGTGATAGTCTTCAAAAAATGTTGGCTTTACCTGGTGCGAAAAGAAGCTCACTCACGGCCTCCGAGAAGTATGAACTCGATCCATCTTTGAAAAGACCTATTTCCATCTAAAGGGGGGAAAAGACCAATTAAAATCAAGTTCATATGGTCGTTACAATCAATACATGCCATGACGATTTTGTCGTTTGGTATACCAATACAAGATGCGTTAAAATTATGATCGCAATGAAATAATTTGCTTACTGACTGTAAACAGTGCTGATGGGATGAAGTCTTCAACGTCACACAATCCCCTTTTGGATGGCCTATTAATTAAGTTTTTTTATCATTGCATGCTAACGAGTGAGGCTGGCGTAGGAACATATTATAAAATCCATCTAAATACTTCTATTCGAGGACAGACACATAGCTGACGTCCTCATCAAAAACTTCAATTATTTATTTTATAAAACAAATAGATTCCATGTTAATTGCCGTGCGTTTGTTCAGTAATAAATTACAGATGACGTCAAAATGTGGTAAGAAAAGAAAAGTGGAGCCAAGTGTGTCAGTGATAATCTTACCACATTTTGACGTCTTCTGTGATCTATTAATGAACAGACGCAAGGCAATGTGGAATCTGTTTGTGAAATAATTAAATGCTATAATAAGCTTCCATGTAACCTTGGCTAAATCGGCAACGTTTGAGAAAGCTCCACCCGCAGGGTTCAGCCAGCCCCATTCTTGAACATCAGAGAATTCTGTGTCGCTCGTGTAGCCAACAGGAATGCGCTGTTTCATGCTGATGGAAGGCAAGACGTTAAAAAGAGTACCCGACAAACTATTGATTATGTATGTGTATTTCGGGAATTTTGTCTGTATTTTTTTCGAAAAAAAAGGAATGGTTAGTTTTAGAAGTTTATATCAAAAACCTAAAGTTTGTGGGTGGTGTATAGATAATAACAACTAAACTTAACACAGAACCAACTCGAAGGAGTCATGCCGATGGATATTTACATAACGCCTTGTGGATTTGATTTCGGGAGCACCGAAGAAAAATACCTCATGGTAACCTGCATGCAAATGCCACGCCCTAACCAATGAGCTTCACCGCCTCTCATTCAATAAAATGTTTCCAATTTAACCTGGTTCGACTCAATAAATTAGCAATTCTTACCTTTATTTTGACCTTCAGGTCTTTTGGAATCTAGCCAATCTGCCAATCAGCCAACCAGGCCAATCAGACTCTTAAAAAAATTATTTTCTTTCAATTAGTATTTCGTCGCCATCTTGGATTTAGGCTCCATAATGGTAGGTCAATACATATGGAAGGCAATTTCTTTGTCTGTGATTTTGATTAAAGATTTTGATTTGAATTGGTCTTTTTCTTTAACCGGAGTCAAATTGTAGCCATCTTGCATTTGTGCTAGTACCAAGAGTAGGAAATTAAACTGGAAAAAAACTATTTTTATCTGAATTGAATTTTACATATAATTCTGAGGCATGGTTCGAGTCCGTTTGTGTTATGTACAACATTAAAATAATTCCTCGGGTACCTTTCGTCTAGAGTGAAAACCGTGTCAGACATCTGAAAAGTGGACAGAAGATTTTCTTTCATCCACCCCTGAAAACCGCGGCCATTTCCAAACCTCTCCCCTAACACCTGCCCAAGCAGTGCGAAGCCCAGGTTGCTGTGCAAACATAAAGTATAGATAAGTTAAAACAAGTTTTTTTCCCAGTAGCGTAGAGAATGACTTTGCTTTCGCATATATCCTAATGCCTTACGCAATTTATGTTGTGAAAACCGCGACGTTACCTTTAATTCGCAGTTACGCAGGGTTAAAACGGTGCTCCGTTTGGCGTCAGCCATCTTGATCGTGAAGACGTTGCCGGTAAACGAATCCAAAGGAAAAAAATTTAGGAGCATTTTTGCGCGCGACTGTAGTATGTTACGCAGCTAATATGTGAATGGTACGAAGCAAAATGAAGAGCGTGGTTCCTCCTATCGGAGACGGCCACATGATATGTATGAAAGCTATCAATAGCGCCTGCTTGACTATAAGTAATCAGATACCATAGCGAGGCTTTCTTCGTCTTCCTTTCAGTGTGATTATGTTTGATGATTAGCAGAAAGGATGTGAATTATGCAATGCTTTTTGATGAAGAGTTGGAAATTAAAGTGCCCGTAACCGGCCAAGAAAGCTCACAACGTTGTCCGGAAGGAACGTCACACACTCTCAACTCCTAGTAGATTTAAGTAATGTGGACCTAGTGCCCGAAGACTAATAAAATGTTATTTATTTGCATTTCAAACCTGTAACGTGGCTCCCTCCCAGGCGGTTGCAAAATACTAAGATTCCGAAGCCTTTGCATCATCTGATTATGACTGTAGGGGCACAAATTTGTATTTTTGTGAGGAAAACATGGCGCCTCCCTCTGAAGGCCGGATCGATGCGATGCGAGCTGTCTGTTAAAACAGATAAAAAAAAAAGACAAAAATCACCCAAATGCACTCAACTAATGAGATACGCTTTGGATTGATGCAGTAGATCTTCTAAATAAGAAACTGGATATAGATCTACAGCCAGTTTTTGTCAGCCGCAAGCTCGAGGATGTCCATAAATTCCGTGAGCCCAAATCATCATTAGTCAGCCAACAACTAGTCATCTACAAATTTCAATGTGGCTCGTGTGATGCGAGCTATGTTGGCTATACAGCTCGTCACTTGCATCAACGAATTGAGGAACATAGATACTCAGCTATCGGGAGGCACCACCTAGCAGATCATGGCCAAACAACAGCACCCCCAGCGGCGAGTTTTAGTGTCTTAAAGAAATGCGCATCGAAATTTGATTGCTTAATTCATGAGATGTTCTACATCAAAGAATTGAAACCATCACTTAATGTACAGTCAGACTCTGTCAGGGCAAAACCATTTACTTAGATTTCACATTTTTTGTTAGCGTACTATTGTATATATTGTTCTATTGTTCTATTGTTCTTGTACTATAAGTTATGCTTCATCCGATTAAAATTCATTGCCTGACGATGACATCGGACGATGTCGAAACGTTGTCAAAATGAATCTAGTTGCGTTTGTCTTTTTAATCAATTTCAGGATTAAGTTTCCTTTTGAAAAATTATGTTAAATATTATGCCTTATATGCCTGTCTAATATTGAATATGTTTATCTTGGCTTTGGCATAGGTATACGAGTGTGACGCTCAGGTCAGCCAAGGAACCAAGAATGCGAAGCTAAACCACTCACTCTCTAGTCATTTGCTTTTGACATACACTAATTTGAGCAGGAACATTGAAAGCAAGGCTTTGAATGACAAATCAAAACAAAACACAGTGCACGTGCGTAATGGTGTCAGTGAGGCTAAACAGAGCGTGGAAGCGTGTCTCGATTCCGTTTCATAATGAACTTTCTGATAGAGTCTGAAGATTTGAGTCCGAATTCAAGAACACGCCGCCAGACTGCAACAGGTTGTGGACGTTGTTAAAGTGCATGCGGACTAAAACAACATCAAGCAAAAATACTTATAGGTAGTGAAAAAATTCAAAATAAAGGTTGCCTACCTCAGAGTTATTGGGGAGTTCCCATAGCGATTCTTTACGAAAAAGTTGGATTGGTAGAAACTCACAGGATCATCCAGCGACGTGACTAAACGATCGTTGTACAGCTTATACAGCATTAACACCTGAAAGTGTGAAGAAAAATTGTACAGGAAAGCTCGAAAATCCTCTTCCTTCATTCCTGTTGACCCCATCACAGTGAACCCATAGTATTAAGATGCAATGATAGTCAAATTTTGTTGACAAAAGCTCCATGTACTTTCCCGAAGTAAAGTGGAAATAATAATAAAGACAATATACGTAGCTGATTTACCAAGAATTACTGGTTTGCTTGTTGTTGTTTTTTTCGATGCTGCACTTACCGTGAAAACTTTGGAGACGCTTGCTATTGGGAAAATGGTGGAAGATGTTGGTTTTCGTTTGATAGCCTCCGAGTTGTTCATCACTCCAAAATGTGCTTGCCAAATTACCTTATTCCTGTAGACTATATTGGCAGTCACAGCTGTCTGTGAAGAAATGGTATTACAATATTTTTTTAAACGCAGGAGTGCCTGGGGACTTGCAGTAAAGATTCCCGCAGCCCTCTTTGTAAGATCAGGCAGATTAGGGATCAGGGCCAGAGATTTGTTTGGTCCCTTGAGGTTTCTGATTTTGACCCCGCTTGATTGAAGCGTTATCTCCCGTTTTGTGTTCTGAAATCAATATAGTTCCTAGCCTGCGAACGCAGACGTGAAACGACCGCCGGAAATACGTCTGCGTTCGCAAGCTATATAGTTCCTTGGTAGAAGGTTCAGGAACCATTCATTAATTATATATAGCTATAGGGATGGGTCAAGGCAATTTATAAGCCATCCCAAGAAAACGTCCCCTCACGCATATGGAAGGTAGATATTCTTTTAAGACCTCCCTTCCCCCAGAAATATTTAAGAATCCCCATATCAACCTTCCCACAATCTTATAACGAGGCATAAAAACGCATAACTTCATGCATGGAGATAGACTGTTAACAGGCTACAAGATAATATCGCTGACGTGTTTGTTTTTGAAGAGAGTGAAGATTTTCACTTTTTTGTGTTTCCTTCCAGCCCTAGTCCACGAAATATTACTGCTTTTGTTTGTTTTTCGCTTAACGCAGCCTCAGATAATCCGTGACATATTTCTCTTTATCTTTATACCTTTTTCGTCATGATGGCAAGCGGAAGAGCATCGATAATGAAATCAATGAGGAATAACACTTACGGGCCCCTGTAAATTCACTTTTTGATTGATGAAAGCCTCCAGTGAACTCATTTCAGTTTGAAGACGTTTTGGAAGCGCCGTGAGAGGGACTGGATTTGGAATTCTCTGACAGTTGGTTGACAAAGACGGTGGCTGTGTCCAACAAAAACACATGAAAAATACTCAAATCATTGTCTACTCCCCCCTCCCTTAGCACAAAGTGCGCATTATTTCATATCCATTTTTAGTGGTCGAAACGTTTCTTGCGACTTTATCCCTTGATTGTAGTATAAAACTCTCCTTTTACAAGCATGCCAGAAATGAAGACTTTTTCATCCCCGTCGTCAAGCTAGTTCATTTATATCCCCGTTCGCAATTTTGACCTATGTAGTTAGGGTCTAGAATGTAACTTAAAAAAACGTCCCTTCTAGCATCGAATCAGTACTGTAACAGACAAAGGATATTTTTTTTCCAAAAAACCGTTTAGAGTTTGGCAGGAACTCAACATTTGCCGGAAAATGGAAACTTCCCCTCAAAGTCGACCATCGGTCGACAATTGCGACAAAGCCGATGTCACTAAAAGAATTATATTTTTAACTGTTACTCCCGTTCTTGTCTTCATGATATTTTTCACTAAAGAAATTGAAATCGGGCCGATAAAACTGGTGTGGTATACAGCTTTGGCATGGAGGAATACTAAAACACATTTTAGTGATTCAGAGGAATATTAATTACTAGTCGTCTCGGTCTTTACTTTACCCAAGTGGTCCCAGCATTGCTGTCTTTCTGTAGGTTTGGGTTTGACGCCTTTTTTTCGTTGTTAAATGGTGTTGTAAAGTACAGCACCATCATGACAACGGATAAAATAATAAAGCACGCAAGCACGATCACCATAACGCCCCTGCCGCATTTATTTTTGGGTTTCCTCTTCTCTGAAGGGAGGAATCCCGAGATGCTTGCAGTGGTTGATACGATTGTAGTCCGTCTGTCTCCTTTCTCTTCAATTGCGTAAGGGGCGGCTGTACCCTTGGAATCTTGGATTGAGGAGTTGCTGCCTACAAATGAAGGACTTGGTGGCCGCTCGTAGTTCCTAAAAGCACTGTTTCTAGTCCCTTCAGTCGTATCTTTTCGTTTACCTGTTGCTGTAAGAGAAATTGGTTTAACACCTTATGTTTAAAATTTGGACAGGAAAGTTGATGGGATATGCGCCGTTTCCTAGTGGTTAAGTCCCTTAGCATTTGCGGCCAAAATACTATATGACTAATTGTGTTTTCTACGCCGCAGACGATGTCTCAAAGTTGGCTACGGCTTTCGTTACACCCTCCACCCTCCTTATCCTTCTACAAAAGGTGACAGATTCTTCAAAAGAATGTATATTAAGACTCACCTGCAAACTCAAATCCCTTTGTAGAGTTCTGATAGTGAATTAAGGGTGTTAAAGATTAAACAATGGGAGCACTGTTATCGGGGCCTTGCACGAAGCCACAGCCGTGTAAGACATGCGCCAACTACTTACACATTACAATATTATACATTTTCCAAATATGGCATATATCTTCTTGAACTCGCTTGACTAGTCTTGGGGACCATATATAAGTAATAATGATAGCGCCCGTTTCTCGCTTCCTTTTACCCGGTATATTGTTATAAAAGTATCCAAGTATTGTTGTTTTCGTATTCAAGCATTATAGACATCACGTAGGTTCTTAATTTTTAAAAAACGAGCAGCAGTGTTTTATCCGGTTTTTAAACCCGATAACACACGTGCTGCTAACCTTAACATCATCATTACTTGAACATCAGGTTTGTAACATAATTGATGAGCACCTAAGTAACTCCTCTCTAAAAAGCCCTTCACAGTGGGGCTTTACAAAAGGTCTATCATCAGAAGGCATGTTACTAAAAATGACAGATACCTGGAAGATGAATATGGATAAAGGTATGATTGTGGGTGCAATATTTGTTGACTTTAAGAAAGCTTTTGATAGTATCTCACACAACATCTTGTCATTAAAACTCCAAGCTATTGGATTAAGTGGGAATCTCCACGAGTGGCTGATGGATTATTTAAAAGACAGATTTCAATACACTGTGGTAAATGGCCACCCTTCTAATCTGGATGAAGTAAAATATGGTGTTCCCCAAGGATCCCTCCTGGGTCCAAGGCTTTATACTATCTACGTCAATGACCTCCCTAATGCTATTACATCTGGAGATGTGTTTATGTATGCAGACGATACAACATTATATTGTGTGGGGAAGAACTTTGATCAGGTTTGCTCACAATTAAATAACATTCTCGAGCAACTTCTGCTTTGGAGTACAATGAATAAACTTTGTATTCATCCTGTAAAGTCTGAAGTTATGATCCTTAGTAAAACGGGCTTCATTGGTCCTGTTCCTCCAATCTACTTTGGAAATAATTTTATTAATGTTGTGAATCACACTACTTGTTTGGGATTAATCATTGACAATAGGCTTACATGGGCAATGCATGTAGACCATGTAAAAAAATCTTTTGCACAGAAAGTGGGTGCATTAAAAAGAATGAAGAAGCTTCCTGTGAAAGTGCTGGAGGAAATTTATTTCAAATCTATTGTACCAGCGGTATCGTACGGTATTGTGGTGTGGGGAAACTGCAATTACTCTATTATGGAATCCTTAAACCCTATTCATGCAAGAGCTGCACGAGTTATCCACCAGGATAAAAGTCTTGAGAAGCTAAATTGGTTGCCAATTTCTTATATATATAAAAGAAGACTCCTTCTTCTAATGCATGATGTTTTAAATGATAAAATCTTATATGCCCCTTTTAATTTGAGGTTAGGTAACAGACCATCACGTACAGGAGGGTTACAGGTTGAAATCCCTAGAGTGAACTACAAAGTGGGAAAGGAATCAGCACAATATAGAGGACCTGTAATCTGGAATTTTATTGCTAGGCTGACAAATTTTAATGTAAACATTCAAAAAGACAGTTTTAAAAACATTTTACGTAGGCTCTCACAGAACATAAATAGCTTCTCATTCGAAGCGCCTATGATTGCTATGAAAGACCGAGATTTTGTATATTTTTAAGTTTTATTATATTGCATGTAAATTTTAGATTAATTCGTAACTTATTTACCTATGAATCTTATTTTAATGATTCGTATTGAATATTTATATAGGATGATTTTATAAATTATTTTAGATTCACATTTTATTAGTTCGTTGTAGGTCCACATCAGCCTTTTGGCTGCCATTCCGTAACCTGCATTACTAAATAAAGTGATTGATTGATTGATTGATAAGCCGCTGTTACAGCTTGAAACTTTTAGCTGAAACTTGTGTGCAACGGCGTTGCGAAACATTTTTCAGCAGGCGTTGCACCGTGTAACATGGTCGGTTTTGAGAAACTTTTTGAACTTCCGTTGCGAGACAAGTTTCACGAAAAGTAGAACCGCTTTCTACTTCTGCAACGGTCGCAACGATCGCAGTGGTGACAAAAACAAGAGTTTCACCGTGTAGCACCACTTTGTGAAGCTGGTCTCCCTCGCTCTTGTCACGTTACGCTGCGTAAGCCAATCAGAAACCGGCTAAGGCCATGTAAACAACATTTCGAGACCAGTTTCAACATTTCCGAACGATTTTATTCGACCTATTATGTTACACGGTGCAACGCCTGCTGACACTTTTTTTGCAGGGCCGTTGCACATGAGTTTCAGCTAAAAGTTTCAACGTGTAACAGCGGCTTTAGCCCTAACCCTAACCGGCTTCAAGAACATTTCACAAAAAGCCGCGGTGTCCCTCGGGAGTCCGAACAAAGGTTCAAAATGTTAGGGGAATGTATTAGCAGCATACAAGGAGGAGGTCCCGTCTCATAATTAAGAACCCACACACAATTCGAGAAGAGTAGGGTATGGAGTTCCTGGTGTTGTGGTCTGATCTATGGATATAGGGGTTAAGTGTCAATTGGGACGAAAGTTTTGTTCCTCTCCCCTGCCACTCCATGAATTGTAGCGAATAAATTAAACTTAAACTAAACTAAGAATTCTAACGAGGTTAAATTAAAGGTCATACATGTGACGTTTTGATAGATGATGTTTTGATAGGCTTTTAGTCTCACGAATTATTAATGCAGATTGTACAAATAATACAAAATCATATCGAACTGTTATATAGCTTTCTGTTGACTATCTAAATTAACTTTCCAGTGTTTAGTTCCGTAAGTGAGACAGGACCTCTTTCACCGTAGGTGTTAACATAACAGGATGAGTTTGTCATTCCTAAGTCAGATTTCTGAAAACATCATCCGACATACACGATTTCGACAACTGCGTTCTTTGTGTCCTTGCAGAAGGTGCAAAAGCAAGGAGCATGATTTTTCGGTTGATTGGTCTTAAAGCGATACTTTACTAGTATAAATAATCTTCAACTTTGGTTCGCTTGAATTTTATTTTCTAACTGATAACACTTTTATGGCCACATCAATGTGAATGGCCGTTGACACAAATACGTTGAAATTTTAAACCAAGCACTCTAAATTATTACCTCAAAAGTGCTTTGATGATTGTTTCTGGTTGAACTTTTTGTACTCGTATTACTGTATAACAATATCCGAATCAGTTGTCGGCGACATTAATGCTATGTAAGTCTCTTTGTGTTTTGCCATGCATGTATTCGAATTTAGTCCCACGTGAAGTTCTTACTGAACAAAAAGGAAAATTAGCAACTGACATGGCTGAACGCCTGAGTCAAAGGTAACAATTTGGAAAGTTGAATCGACATTCACCATGATCTACCACTTCGCAGTCAGTCAATACAGCTGAACTACAAACGTAGTCTACGAGCACATGAATTGGAAACAGATACAGCACACCAGCGCAAAAAATTTGAACAGAATTACAACTTTACCTGCATTATACTGCATCTCCAATTTGGCAGAGCTAAAATAAATTCCGTGCAGAGCCATGTTCGTTCTCCGATCAGCAAAATATCAGTCTCGACAACGATAAATGCAGACTAATCAAGCGCGATACTATTGTACTTAGACACGCTATGTTATGTTCAATCATTCCACAGCGCTAGGGTTAAAATAAGGGCTGGGCCGGGGTGATTTATGGACGCGCATTGCATTTGTTTGATCTCGCATCCCACGTGCGCGTATTCTGTTTTGATTTAGCACCAGTTTTTGTGGCCACCACATCTACTTGGCGTTATTTCGCAGTATTTACCACCGCGATTTGTGTTTTATTTATATTAGGAGGCTATAGTTTGGAACATAATTTTATTCTGATCTATTTTGAAAAAATCTCACCATGCGCGAAACTCCGAAAGACATGAGAAGCAAAAGAAAGTAGGTTTGTAGTTGAAATGTGCAAGTTGGCCCCTCAAACATTGGGATCGCGCACGCAAGGATGCACGCGTTTTCGTGGTTTGGCTGCCCCATCACCAACGAGAGAATTGAAGAGACTAATCCGGCTTTAAAGTCAGAATGCCAAGCGGTGTATAAGACATATCCGTCATTTTTGACCAATTGCAACTCGCAGAATTTGAAAGCAACTCTCTCGTTTCGTGAAGGAATGTTGTTGAGTAACAAGAAAACTGTATAAATGCAGTGATTAAATATTTGTGTC
>NC_090876.1:4250766-4263266 GCF_036669935.1 Montipora foliosa
GAATTATCAAAACCGAGATCTGTCTGTGTTATCTGCCGAAGCCGAAGGCTGAGGCAGATAACACAGACACGAGGTTTTGATAATTCATGATATCATGCGAAAACCGAATTCAACAATTGTTTTATTATACATTTTTCACATAATTCATCCTCAGAAACAGAAGCGAAGCGTTCAGCCATTTTGTTTCTGAGGAGAACGCTCCAAAGGGCTTAGTAACCAGGCAGACGTTGAACTTGACATGATAAATGCAATATCTGCAGCAGATATTGCATTTATCATGTCAAGTTCACAAGCTATTGTGAATTGATTGAATGCTCTCGACCAATCAGATTTTTCATAGTGAGCCTGATGTATAATAATAGATAGTGCTTGAGGGAAGGTATAGATGTTGGGAGTTGATATCTGCTTTAACATTCAACGTAAAACATTCAAAGTAACATTCAAAGTAAAATAAAGATCACCAATTTAACCTAGGTAAAAACGAATTCACAACCTGAGAACGGATTTGACCGACAACATTAATACAAACAAAAAAGGCGGGAGAAAAAGGCGAGAATCGTGACGTCGTTGCTCAATATGAGCACCCATGTTAAGTACGAAGAATACGCTACTCGGTTCCCGGATGTAGTGGTCGTATTGATTCTACCAGTGTTTTAGTTTCCAGTAAAATAACCTGTCCATATAATAAATGAAATATCCTCGCACTAACTAAAGGGTGGAAGCCACCCTGTCATGATGGAGTGGCAACTTTAGCCACCTAAGTTTGTACAGGAGCCCACAACTAGGAGCTTGCATGTACCATACAAGCCCTACGAGTCAACCTTTGCGCGTAGTTCACAAACAATGTAGACAAATTGTGCGAATAGATGTAAACTGATGTAAATGTGAGTCTCCTATTGAGGGGTTAGTTCTATAAATAGAAAGGTACTCGCAAAGGTTGACTCAAGGATGAAGTGCATTATGGGGAGGCTCATACTCATGGGCTCCTGGTTTGAATTTGTAATAATTATATGAAATAGTCTAAGGTATCTAAAGATTCACAACAATCAATATGTATCAGTTTACATGAAAGTATAACCTGAAATAATGTCAGTACCATGCAAAGCAGAGTTAGCTACGGTATGTTTGCTTTTCTGTAAAAATATGCCTTCCCTTGCAGGTTAAATCCAAACACTGTAAATCCTGGAGAAATGTAATCAGTTATCGGCGGGTGAAAGTGTACTTTTTCGTGATTGACTCCCATTATCACTATTGGAAGGCAGTTGACCTTTCTCCGATCAATCAGTTCAAAGGTCATTCCACGGACATGGTTGAGGTGAAACTGGAATTCGTTCACGTAAAATAGAAGCTTTCCGTTACGGTGACGTATGACGACTCTCTTTATGGTTGGTACATCGTCCGTCTGAAATTCTCCCAAAAATGGAGCTGCCTCTTTGGCGGGAAAGGTTCTTTCTTGCTGCAAATTGAAGAAAAAAATAGATGAAGTATGATAACTTATCCTTTCCTTGGAAGTAAAACTAAGCAAAGCGGGGTCAGTGTACCAACATTTCACAGCTAACTAACAAAGCACAAACAAACCTGGTTTCAGACAGAAAAGTTAGAGGTTTTCTTCAATTGATGAGAAACAAAAGCCAGAACTTGACAAAGGCTTTAATTAAACCACTCGAAACGATCAAAACGTTTGCCAAATGTTGTAATTTGGATTAATGACACCGTTTGAAGAAAAGTTTGACTTTAAACGAACAATCTATCCCTGAAAAGGATCATTGCAGTACAATGATCTAATCATGACTTGTTCACAGAACCTGAAGACTTCAAGATATTGAAACAACTTTGCCATTTTACAAAATGAGCTAATTTAGGCTCGTTTAATTAATGTGATCAGTTTAATTCAACTGAATGAAGTAAGAGATTAATGAATCCAAGACTGATTACCTCATAATCCAAAGCAGTTAGCTCATGGTGAAATGCTTTGAGAAGTTTGTAGGCCATGGTTTCGCATCCCTTCATAACCCCTGCATTGAAGACGTTGAATGCTGAAAAAACGATTCTGTTAATGTCCTTTCAAATGACAATCGAAAACGCGATGTATCACCGAAGAGAATAATCTGTGATAAGTGATGCTGAGAACAGTACTAAGACATTTAAAAGTTTGCCAAGGTCAATATAGGTAGCCCAAGTCTCAGGTTGGATACAATATCTTATTTTTTCACTTTTGCATATAATGTGATTGATGAAGGGGCCATATTGTCTGATTGGCTGGGAATTAAGACAATCTTCCTTGTAAAAGCGTGGGAAACTCAAAGATGATGCAAAACAAACACAACAAAACGGAAAATATTGTCATCTTTTTACATCGGAGAAATCCCTAATCAGGCCGATTTGGGGGGCTTCTAAGTTCCGAAATGAGAGAAAAAAAAAAGAATGCAAAAAAAATCAGTCAAGGAAAAAATCCGTTTTCAGACTCACACGATTTCTGAAAGGATTTGAGGAATCAACCAGGCCTCGGTTGTTCAAAATGTGAAGAGCGCTATCCAACGGATAAACACTAGTAAAACCAATTGACTTATTTAGTGGATAGTGATTTATCCAATGGATAGCGCTAATCTTCTCTTCGAACAACTGGGGCCAGATTTCCTTACCGAGTTTGAGATCGGGAAAGAGAAATATGTTGGAAGAGTAACCATACACGTAGCCATTTTTCATTCTTGCAACATAGCCATCCATAAATTGCATCTCCCATGGAGAGCCGATAAACTGTTTACCGTCCAAGATATAAGCTGAGAAAAAACCAACCAAGAAAACCAATGAATACGTAACAAAAGGTTGTCTGTCCGTTGTGATGAAGCTTATGAAGGACAGGGTGTGAACAACAAGGGAGCCTTGACAGCGTTGTCGTGTTTAGCACAATGCAGGCCTTCTTATAATTCCATTCTCCGTATTATTAAGTTATATTACTAAAAGAATATAATAATCACAGAAGTTACGGCTATAACTAAAATTAGATATTAAACACGGTAGCAGAGTAGGACACCTGACTCAGTCTGTGTACCTCGCTTCAACTCAAGATTTGTCCATTTTTCGATTAGATATAGAGGTGCGGCCCTATGGAATAACACCTTGGCCAACGATCATTCAATTGTAAACGCGAGTTGTAAAACTTTGTCAACCAAGTTGAAAGATAATGCAAGTTTCTTAAATTTTAATTTTTATGCTACGTCAATTTCTACTACAGATTTTAGTGACCATGATTATGTATACTTTTAATTGACATGTATCTTACATATACAATCGTAATTGCCATTTAGTTTTAGGGTTAGGGTTAACTAACCCTAACTCTATCTATCTATCTATCTATCTATCTATCTATCTATCTATCTATCTACAGAGATACCATCTTTTGGCTCAAAAATCACAATCATCCCTTCGGTCTTTAAAATCGAATGAAAATCAGCAAAAACCGTAATGTAAACAACTATGTATTGGATGGATGTCGTTCGTTCCTTGGAAGAGTTTTCTCTGAGTCTTTTTGCAACTCTGATGAGAGGATCAAATGGAATTTTGGCGCTTGCGCAATTGCCCGCCTGCAAATCACTGCCCCTTGGTAACGATTCTTTTTTTCAAGGGCAGGACAACAAGAGAACCGCCTCAAATGTTCGCAATAATCATATTCATATGAAAATTGAGGCGTCAAACCATTCGAATTTCGATCAGATTGTCCAAATATCAGTCACCAACCGCAATCCTTTTCCGAAAGATTTAACTCTACAAGAGTTGAAACCCCATGAAGGTAACTACTACCCTGAAAATACTTTTGTGCTTGTCATTGTTGTCTACCATCCCGACCATTCTGCATGCATCATAAACAACATTCAGTATTTAAAATATCTGAATAGTGAAATATCGACGAATGTGCAGGGATAGCATGAGTCAAGATGTCCTTTGCCTCAATCGGGTATCTTCACTGAAGCAATTCAACCACTTGGTGCATGCCGTGATTTTTAGTTAGGGTCTCTTAAGGTTACTTTGACAGCTAGCGTTAAGCTGGATGTTAACATCCAGCCTCAGTGATCATATCCTTCGAAAACTAATAAAAATGCAACTGCTATATGAGACGACAAATCAGCGTTCTTACCTGGTGAAAAAAATTCTTCAGTGATGACAGGGGATAGGAAGTCGTTTTCATCCGTCGAATTAAAAAGTTTTATCTCCAGCTGGCAAAGATGAAGAAAACATGTTAATTATAAGATGGATATTGAATTGTCTCAATGTATTATATATAAATTATCTAGGCTGTTAAAGATGAAAAACTAATGACTGTTTCTGGTGCCAGGTAGGCGGCTTGTAATGCCTGGATGTGGAATCTCTGGAGATACTAGGGTAAGTAAGAAACGATTTATCAGTAAAGAAAGTGTCCTGATCAACATGAGCAACCGGATGTGCAATACTGGCCTGGAAAAAGCAAGGGGTTACTAACCTTTGCTATATCCTCAATTGATGTGAACATTCCACCTGCGGGGTTTCCCCATCCCCACTCAGCAGGTTCATGAGGTTTGTGTTCAAGATACCCAACTGGAATCTTTTGTCTCACTCTGAAAATAAATAGAACAGTGGACCGAACGTTTCACTGATCTAAAATCAAATAGTTGGCCCTTAAGGTGCCCCTAACCCCAAAATATTTTTTGCACTAAAATGAATCTTTGCACCTGTTTGAAACGCATTGCGGCCATTTTTTCCTTTTTCTAACAAATCCTGCCTTTTTATAGGCTTCAAAACTTGCGAAAAACCAAGCATCTTTTGTTCACGACCGAGTCAGAAGGGGAGTGGGTCTATTCCTGATTTGACGTCACAAACTACTTTGTCTACTTCGTTTTACTGCTCTGTTTACAGAGTTAATCAAAAACATAAAACGAACAGCGGCTACAAACATAATGATAAAGCGCATTTTACTTTTGACTTGACGTTTCGTATGCTACAACATACATCTTCAGAAGTGACGGTTGAACAAATTCAAATATGATATATATAAAATTAAGAAGACTGGTAACTAGAGAGAATAAGATAAAAATAGTAAGATAAGTGGATAGAAATAGTAAGATAAATAGATAGCAGTGAAAACTGACCGATTCATAAAGCCGCAGTTTTCGCTGCCGACGTTTTCGTTTAACGACGGTTTAAGGCAAATCAGGGCTACTATTTCCTAGAACTTGAAAATGGTTCCTTATTTTATGTTGTGACTTGTTTTTACTGAGTGATCTGCAATGGCGAAAGTTTGACTGATTCCTTTGAGTACTTTGAAATGATCTTTTTTACGGTCACGTAAGCGACGTTTCGTTTTACCAATGTAAAACTCATTGCGGGTCCCAACAACTTTGGATTTTTGTGATTTGCACAAACGATCTTTATAAGGGAAAAAAGACTTGATTCGACAGGTGCCCTGGAATATTACTTGGAGGTTTACAAACCCATAAAACTATTTGATACACGATTTTAGGCGGTGTGTGGCAAATTCACTTTGAAACCCTAAATAAGCCAAAACAAGAATGATATCTTTCTTGGGGACTGTATCGAAAGGATTAGAAAATTTAGCTTGATTTAAGACATCATTCATATTATAGGAAATAATTCCTACTGGGTAACCATTTTGGAGCAAAAGTTTCCTAATTCCCGACAAACCAGATTGAAGTAAAGATGATGAAGAACAAATGCGTAAACAATGAAAGGTCACTGTGCAAATCAAATTAATTTTATATTTTCGGGGTGTAAACGAATCCCATTTGGTATAGAGGCCTGTGAAGGTTCTCTTTCTGAAGATGGAAGTGGAGAATGTATGGTCTTGATTGCGTTTGACGAGGATGTCTAAAAATGGAATTTGATTGTTCACCTCAAGTTCAATTGTGAATTTTATGTTGGTATGTCGGTTGTTGATATATCGTAAGAACTTTTCAGCTGCCTCTTTATTTTCAAACAACGTGAAAGTGTCATCAAAGTAGCGAAACCAAATATGCAGACAATCCTTCAAAATGACACATAAAAATATTGGCAAAAACTGGTCCCAATGGAGATCCATGGCAACACCATCTATGTGATCGTAAAAGTTACCATCAAAGACGAAATGGCTTTTCTTTGTCGCAAACTCCAGCATTTCTTTAAGAACGTTAGGTGGAAGTGTTGGAGAATCGGGGAGAGAGTACAGTTTTGTGAGACAGATCTGTATGGTCTCGTCAAGTGGAACATTAGTGAAGAGAGAGCTGACATCAAAGGAACATAAAATCTCTTTATTGTTTGTAAGACTTTGCCCAGTCTACAAAGCTGAAAGAGTCCTTGATTGTAAACTGATTTTTGGAGATCGAATGGAGAATTTGAACAAGAAACGACGCGAGAATGTAATTATATGTGTTCATGGAGGAGACGATTGTGCGAAAAGAGCAACCGGATTTGTGAACCTTTGGAAGACCGTAAAGTATATCAGGGGTCGAACCGCAAGGCATTATCTGTTGAAATGTGTCAGTGCTAATGATTCCGTCTCGTTTGATACTTCAGAGGTATGAGATGAGGCTTTGTTCTCTTGAGGTTGTCACTTCTGAAGATGTATGTCGTAGCATTTGAAACGTCAAGTCAAAAGTAAAATGCGCTTCATCATTATGTTTGTAGCCGCTGTTTGTTTTATGTTTTTCATTAAGTTGAAATGGCCAAAAAGCAAGAATATTTACAGGGTTAACGCAATGTAAATCAGTTTATGACGTCAAACCAGGAATAGACCCACTCCCCTTCTGACTCGGTCGTGAACAAAAGATGCTTGGTTTTTCGCAAGTTTTGAAGCCTATAAAAAGGCAGGATTTGTTAGAAAAAGGAAAAAAAATGCCGCAATGCGTTTCAAACAGATGCAAAGATTCATTTTAGTGCAAAAAATATTTTGGGGTTAGGGGCACTTTAATGAACTATTAAGTCTTAACTCAGTAGATACCTTGTTCTGTTTCTTACTTTAGAAATTCTGTGACAAGTATCAGTTTAGTTTAGTGTGAACTTCTATAGTCGATGATGGCCTGTTGTGTGAATCAATTGTCCGATTCTCCACTCTCAAGCTTTTTACTAAAAGGGAAATATGTTACATTTAATTATTAATTGTTTATAACAGGGAGGGGCAGGGGTTTGAAACGTTAAGAAATCATATCAGTTTATCATAGGTTTCACTGATGCGTCAGTGAAGACGTATATTCTCACTAGTTCAATGAAGTATAATCACTCACTCGGGGGTTAACTTGAATCCTGAGTTGTTCATTTCCAAAGGATCGAAAATGTTTTCCTTCATCCAAATGTCGTACGAAGAGTTTTGGGAGGCAGCTAATCCTTGGCCAAGAAGCCCAAAGCCTAAATTACTGATGAAGGAATAATAGTAAGAATTGATTGGTATTTGTGCTGTTGATTCGTTTTGAAATCCTTGTGCATCTAATTACGTGCATTTGTGGACATCTGAAGAGGAATGTGTCATAGATGATTTTCTCAATGACAGTCTGAGTATCTGTTTATTCACACTACACACATATAACCGGTTTCTGATAGATAGCATATCGGTTATTATGATACAAATGATCGAAAAGAACAAAACAAAAGCTTACGTTCTCTGATTCTTATTACTCCTTGAAAACATGTTAAGGCAACAAAAAATTGAGGTATTTGAGAAGGGACATACTGGGCCAGTGTTTCTTAATAAAACTCACGCACCACCAGGATTTTTACAAAGTTTGTTAATTCTCATTGTTACGCTTGCCTTAAGCACTTGTCGTACCTGTAACTGACTTTATTTCCTGGTTGCACAATGAGAGACAGATTTTTTATTCTCTCTATCATGATGCTGTTGTTCACTTGACAAACACCTTGCTCTTCCAGTATTCGAGAAAAACAGGGAGCTTCTCTTGGCAAACCAGACATATGAGACACCATCTCCCTTGAGACAGAGATAATAAACCAATGAAATCAACTCATGAAAAAAATATTTTGTCGAACAAGGTGATCTTAAGGTTGCTACACTAACCTTAATGTGATGTCGTGGGAATCAAAAGGATCCCTAATTGAAAATCCTGGCATGTAGTTTTTGAACGGATCGTCTAGTGATTGAACCTTTTTGTCGTGGTAAAGTTTGTACAGCATCAACGCCTACAGGAAAGAAACACCAATATAAACTTAACTAACGTTAAAACAATTACAGGAACAAAAAATGCATTGCCTTTGTTATTACTCGGTACGTTTGCTTTATCTGCTCAAAAATTGGTTATTGACCGTAAAATTTCTTTTATTGAAACTGGCAAAATTATGAAACTCGAATAATGCAATTCCGGCTGTTTCATTGGTTTGTTGAATTCTTGTTATGGCCTGTTAGACTCAAATTTGACATTACATTGAAAACGAGAGCGGCAAATGTCGTACGGCTTAAAGTTTTTTGGTGGCCAACTCACTTGAATTTGCGAGACGAGTTTGGGAACCCAGAGCGAAACCTAGGAGCATGGCACGTTTTTTTGAAATGTACGACAGTGACCACTTGTGCCGTAATTCTTCACCTCTGCCGGCTTCTAATAGCCACCCTATAAAACTCATACAACTGAAGAGTACTCAACATGGGCTTGTGAAATATTTTGAAACTAAACTTTGAATCAAGCTAACTTAAATGTCGGAGTTTAGAAGTTCTCTTATTTATAATATTGAGCACAAGAATGGCAGTAACCTTACCGTTAAAACCTTGGTGACACTGGCAACGGGGAACACGGTTGTGTCGGAAAGTTTTGGTGATCTGTAATTTGACCGGCCGCCTTTTTTCTTCCCAAATCTACGTTGCCAAACAACCTTATCCATGTACACAATGTTTGCTAAAATGAAAAGCTGTCAATAGAAAACAAACAGCCAACTAGTTAATAAAAAATCGTTGCTTTCTGTTCATTGAAGTGCAGGAGTTTTCACAGAGCGACCCTAAATTTGTAAGAATCCCAACTGGAGAGAATCAGACCAGGTGGTCAGGAACGATTTAAAGTCAGTCGCCTTAGTAACATAGTCATGCGGCATCCAGTCATTTTTTGATTCATTCTCGCGCGAAACAAGACCTTTACAACCATCATAAGCCTTACAAAACTAACTAGAAATTTAAATTGTTCACTCGTGTGATCCGGAAAATTAAAAACACCTGGTTATGAGCAGCTACTTTTGTCAAAACGTTCTCTATTCTCCAAACAGAAAGATGAATTCGACAGCGTTGGCATGACGAATCCGCCTCATACATATACAGGACAATTTAAACTAAATTAACAGGCCTTATAAGGCGCTTATAAAGAGGATCTTAAAATATCTTACACTAAAACATCCGTGTTCAGAGAGCTTCTCGCAACCGATCAGGTGGTGTAAGAATCTTGCCAGAACGATCAATCCTATCACATGCTATACTAAAAATTCACACCGGTAGTCAGCCTTTGGGGCTTTTTAGGTTGATGAAGTCAATGTTAACTGTCCATGAAAAGTTTTGTTGATATGAAGCTGTATTTTCGTTAGGGTTTACAAACATCTAATCAGGCACAGCATTCCAGTTTGTAGCCTATTTATTTTTCCCTACCGTGTCACCGTGAATTTTGTTTTCTAATGTCTCCTCAATTTCTGACAACTCATCTTTGATTCTCTTTGGCAGGGTGGCCAGCTGCATGGCTTTTGCACGAACTGGACACTCAGCTGGCGATGCAGTTGTAGGTCTTTGGGTGGACACTTCATACTAAATCAAATGGAATATATATTGCTGTTGGCTTTATGCACAAAATCTATTGAAAGCAGCAAATTAGTCTTCAAACTGGAAATAACTTATTATGAACATCAGTTATAATATTTTTAAATGATTCATCTTAGAAAACCAGTTTAAACGTAGGTGGGATGATATTTTTTCATCCTCATGACTAGTGAAGACAACTGAGTATGTGGCCATTGTTTGCTCTAATGTAATGTTTTCAGTGAGAAAAAAGAGAGGAAAAAATTCAATTTGGCATCTCATAAAAAAAAAACCGCTTTTCTGTTTTTAATTTGCTGGTTTGTTTGTTCGTTCTTTGGTCAATGATAGGGGATGATAGATGAGACCACTCTCAAAAGTACCAAGCGTTCTTGATTCTCACGTCTTGTTAACAGTTTCACTGAATCCATCCTTTAGCACTATTCGGCTCTATTGAGCTGTAGTTTATTGTTGCCCTTTATACGTTCCTCATTTTTATGCAACTAAAAGCCCTGCAGTAAAAAATGTCTCTGTCGTTACCCCGATGATTAAATTGGACAAAAATACATCACACGGTCCTTTAGAGTCAGATCGTTGTGTGCCGGATTTAAGGTGAGATTATAAATACGAGCATAACAACTTTACATCTGCTTGTAGAAACTCTGGAGTTACTTTATCTTTATTGGATCCTCATATAATCTCACAAAGGAAGTTGGAGAACAAATTTCGATGGCGTTTGTCACATGCCTCTCTATCTTCCGGGCCGTTTAATAATGGGCTTTCATTCTTAAGTGTTGTTTGTGGATGAACCGCTAAAAGAATACATCGGATCCTACCTGAAAACAATAGTGATAACGATAGGAGTAAACATAAAGAACATTCATAATCGATTTTCCAAAATGACGAAATTATCCATGAGATTATAAGATCAAGTGAAACCATAATGTACAGAACATTTTTCTGTCAGAAAGCAAAACATCGAGTACTGATTGATTGCGATTGATTTGGAAAGAATGACCTTGTAAATTCAGTTCATTAACTGTTATTTAAAATTGTCGCTTCCGTTTTTATGCGTAAATGTGCTTTTGAAAAGAAATAATCACAACCTTATAGTGTAAATAATGCAAATGCTTTTGTTGATTTTGTGATCCAATAACGATGAAAAACTCTCCACTATTGATTTCCATAGATTGTTGACTTTGCCCTCACCAAAACACACCTCAGTATTTTGCATCTCACATAATTTTGTTTAGATTTGAGAAAATTAACCCGGCATCGATCATACCCTCCAAAGCTTTCTAAGTAAAAGCATTTTTTAAAGGTGATTTTCATCGCTATTGAAAGAAAGAAGCTAAAGCTGAACGAGTTTCAGGTTCCAATTTCTCCCACATTTCGGACTACAGTCCGACATAAAAATACTGCGGTCGGCAGTTTTTTAAGCCGATAGGGACTATCTAAGGCTAAACATGAAGGGTGTGTCCTCCTGTTTGCACAGATGTCATGGGAACTTCACTATAAACAGAAATCATGATTCGGTTCAGGTCGCTCGTAAGATTCTTATAATACACGTTTCCAGTACTGCACGTGTTAATGAATCGGTGAACAGCAAAAACACCCACTCGACTGATGGGTTTCAGTTTTCATTAATGGCCAGTGTTACATCATGAATTGACAATGATAATAAAGCTTCAAATTTAATGTCACCTAAATTTTGCAATGATGAAGCAAGGTCAGTCAGGAGAATTAAAAAGGTCACATGCGCAATGAAAACCACTCTTTCAACGGCCTCGGGTAAATACCAGGTAAGCGTGCCCAATAAAACTGAGATTAGAGCGCTTGGGTGTCTTTCGTCTTTGAGCTGGAAGTTTGTACTTTATTTAGTAAAAAAAAGAACTTCATTATTCAAAACGGGGAATCAAAATGGACTGAGAATGGATAAGAAAAATAATGGAAATATGGAAAACAAAAACTCGTGAACACCGTGAGCAAAACAACAACAAGTAGCTTACCTCTGTGATATCATGACGCACTGTGCGGCCAACTTCAGAATCATAATATAAGACTCTCCACGCGAAAAGTGACGCCATTAATAGAAAAAGCAAAATAAAAAGGACTAAAAACAACGTTAGCATTCGGATTCTTTTCGAATACCACGGAACCATTTTGCGGCTTTGATGTGTAACAGACGTCTACACAACGCCCAGCACCATACAGTTTGTCCGCACAGATCTGCGTTTCACTGACTGGCAGATTTGTGCGTGCAAACATTTATGACATTTCCTCTCCCCAGGCTGTTTTGTTTGACTTTAGTCATGTTTGCAGCCTGGGTGCAACTGAACTTGATCGAGCCAATGGCTTGCTTTCAAGGTTGATAGTTTTCGTTTCTGCCAAGGGAAACGGGAAATTGTTCGTATCACGTGTCGTAAAATTGGGAGATTTGGAGGAAGATGACAGAGCCGGCAAACGGATTTTACGGGTCCTTGTATTTCGCTTAGTAAAGCTCGACCGTTTTTAAGCCAGCTGTCGAGCCATCAAACCTGTTAAAATGCAATGGATTGGCTTCAGTATACGTAGCACTTTCTGTCGAAACGTTCTTGGTGTGAAAAAATCATGATATACAGAAGTGATATAAAAACTGTATTTTCGAGAGGGTTTCCCATGAATTAACTAACACCTTTTTTTGCCTTTCTTGAGGAAGAAAGAATTCAAGCGATATACCTAACAATGAATAATGTGTAATCTTTCGTTCCATAAGCGCTTC
>NC_090876.1:4268266-4270766 GCF_036669935.1 Montipora foliosa
ATTGCTTTAAAAAGGAAAGGAAACGAACTTTATTTAAGTGTCTTTGAGGAGAGGAGAAAGTGTAGTACATACTAGGAGAAAACCTCTCGGTGCAGATTCAAATTCAACAAATTCAACAACGGTGCAAATTCCATTTAATTCAACCCACATATGACGCCGAGTCTGGGAATCGAACCTGGACCTCATTGGTAAGAGGCGAGTGCTCTCACTTCTGCGCCATCCCTGCACCCTAGGTCCATAATTGAACTGGTTTGAAAAAAACAAACTGGTTTGAAAGAAAAAAACCGGTTTGGGAAAATTTAAACCGAACTTTAAATTAAACCACAACATATATACTATATATACTATTGTACGAGAGGTTTCACAAGCTGTTATTGACTGTATGCGGGAAGAGAGTTTTTCAGAGCACATGCCAAGATCTGAGACAGATTTTAAGAAGAAAATAATGACTATAATGGACATGAATGAGCTATGGTAATTTCCCTCCTGCTGGTCCAGTCACGGTATTGATGGCTGTCATATTCTGATGAAGTGTCCCCTTACGGGATGAAGCACGAAGAACACATTTCTTATTCCTTTGACGCCACCATTTTCAACTCTACGCGCGAAAAGCTGCGGATGCCAAGTATCTCGAAAATGCTGGATTGTGGGTAGGAAAAACATTAAATTAATGTATGTATTAGATTCGGCGCATGAGAAGTTTGACGTCTGAATCTGAGTTGCACTTCGCCGTTTTATCCCCTGAGCCGGTCGAATTTAATAGTTGGGTCGACCCAAATCAAATCTGTCGAATTTAATTGATTCAGAAGTCGAACTTTTCATGCGCCAAATAAAATGATGTGATTTGGCGCTTGAAAAGTTCGATGTTTGAACTGGGCCTAAAATACCAAAATCAAAATTAGTATTGCATGTCAACCAGTGGTTTTTATTTTAGCAGCGACCTTAATTAGTCTTCCAAAGCTAACCTTTATACATTGAACTAAATAAAAGTTTTTCTGGCTTAACTACTCTCGATACGTTGCGATGTGGGTCTCTTAATAATACCATTTTTCTTTTAATAAAAAAGGTTAGGGTTGTTATGTTTGAACTGGGCCTAAAATACCAAAATCAAAATTAGTATTGCATGTCAACCAGTGGTTTTTATTTTAGCAGCGACCTTAATTAGTCTTCCAAAGCTAACCTTTATACATTGAACTAAATAAAAGTTTTTCTGGCTTAACTACTCTCGATACGTTGCGATGTGGGTCTCTTAATAATACCATTTTTCTTTTAATAAAAAAAAAAAAAAAAAAAAAACTCAAAGTAACTAAGACAAGTTTTAATTTTATCCTCCATTTTTACTGCTTTGTTTCGGCAAATTTCATTTGACTATAAGCGGCTTTCGGCTTGTGGGTCACCAAGGGTTTTCTTACTGAGATTTTCTGAAATATTGTTCGAGGATTCATCTTTCCTCTTCATTCTGGAACACTCGGTCCCCGTCTAGCTTCTCTGTGAATCAAATTGAAAAAAAAAAACTTAAATGAACATACGACGTAATTAACGACACAGTTTATGCTCTTTCTTAAAAAAAACTCATTCATAATCTCACACTTCGTTTGATGTCAGCGTCATATAATTCAGAGCCACACAGTGTTGCCGGTAAAATCCGTTCTTAGGTTGAATCGATCCGTTTTTTACCTATGTTAAATTGGTGATCCTCATTCTTCCTAGATTGAATTCGTACTCAGATGGATTGAAGAAACTTGGAGCCCTAAACTAAGCCTAGAGAAAAATTAGGGTCATGTAGATTAGGATTAGTTTTGGTTGTTATACATGGATATCAATTGACTTACTATATAAAAGTAAATAATGAAAAGAACTGTGTTGGGTTGAGCATGTTCGTCGTTGTAGTGTGGTGGGTTAGGGTTAACCCTAAAGCAGGACCATAGATCCGGAAGGTCCGAGTTCGAGCACCGGTAAATGCATAGTACAGTTCTTCGTTCCCTTACCTTGTTGTAATGTTGAGACTGGATGGATAAGTGCATGAATATTAAATCCGATAAGATGATACGAAACATCGAGAAGATGAGTTGATATGCATAAGACAGAGTTTGAGGGAAGGTATAGGGTGTTTTCATTCCTTTGGGGGCGGGCATAATCAACCTAGGTAAAATGAGGATTGCTAATTTAACCTAGGTTAAAAACCTGAGACCGGATTTGACCGACTTGTATTTCCTTTATTTTGATTGGCTAATCCCAGCAATGAAGGAGGGGAACGATAGCCTCACAGCGAAATAAATGTTGCTATTTTAATTTAGTTGAAGTGATAAACCCAGCAAAGAGTTCGACCTACAGATATTTCATAAGATGATAGAACTCAGTTAATCACTCGGCAAAGTCACTTTCACCCTGCGAGCAGGGCCTCTCTAAAACTCACCAGAGGGCGACCAAGAGAGGCTCTGCAGAAATCGTGTCAAGTCTTTTAAGTCGTCGCAGTCCAAGTCTCTGGTCACTCCGGTCA